>NC_043011.1:51957167-51987167 GCF_006345805.1 Octopus sinensis
CACAGGTTTATAAGAGAGTTAGAGGATATTATATTATCTGGTGTTAATGTCTGTAGGTGAATGCCCATTCTCTTTGGCATCTGTATGTGATAAATCTCTTGTTGCACAGTCCCTCAATGGTCCGCTGTCATAGTAAGCAGAGATCATCATCATCGCAAATTTAATGTCCACTTTTCCATGCATGCATGGTTCAAACAGAAGTTACTGAGGCAGATTTTCTATGGCTCCACATGCCTTTCCTGTTGCCAACCCTCACCTGTTTACAAGCAAGGTAATATTCCCCCATGACCAGACATGTTCATACAGACTATTAGAAATGAATGACACTACCAATGTAACACTGACAATCTTTTTACTGTTACCATGTAATGCCTTGATAAAGACACACAAACACATGTACATTCACACAATGAGCTTAAATCACTTCCTATCTACCAAACCCACTCACAAGGCGCTGATCAGCCTAGAGCTACAGTACAAGACACTTGCCCCAGGTGTCATGTAGTTGGGAAGCAGACTTCTTCCACACAGCCACACTTACACTAACATGTAAAAATTCACGTACTGCTGGATAATGGGTCTGCATTGCGTCTCATTTCACCCATACAACATTTTCTATATTTTAGAAGGTCACTTCGCAAATATGTGGCTTCAGATTTGATCCCACTATATGGTATCATGTGTCATGTCTTCTACTATTGACCTGAGCTAACCAATGTACTTGAAGTGAATTTAGTAGTTGGAATCTGTATTGAGCCTATTGTATGCCATCATCATTATTTTAAAATACACTTTCCAGTCCTTGCATGGGTCAAGTGGAACTTGTTGAGGCAAATTTTCTTTGGCCAGATGCTCTGCTTGTCACCAACCTTCACTTGTTTCCATTTAAGTAATATTTTCCCATGGCCAAACATGTTTCATAGAAGATTAGAAATGAACAACACTGCTTGTGTGACAGTGACACTCATTTACAACTATTGTGCCGTGTCAAAATGAAAATATGCTGACACACACACACTAATACATATATGTAAATGCACACAATGAAGTTTTTTCAGTTTCTATATACCAATTCAATTCGTAAATTTTTATTTGACAATTGATTATAATAGAACATACTTGTGTGTGTCTGTGTGTGTGTGTGTGTCTGTGAATCTTGGTATTTTGTTTGTTACTATGTACAAGTAGCTGTAATAGAGTATCAAAGACCTACAGAATATAAAAATCCCTTACCTAAAAATTAGTTAACGATTGGCTACAGCAGGGACATCTGACCATAAAATCTTGCCTGAAAATCAATTGCCTGTCCAAGCCATGTTAGCAAAGAAGAATAGATATTAAATGAATGAATGAACTTTTTCTATGGCAGGAATTGAACTCAGTGCTGCAAGCCAGTGAATGACTCATGTTTTATCACATTACTTGTTACATCTTAACCAAGGCTACTTTGGAGGTTTGGTGACAAGATATGAATTAACTGACCACCTAACAGCTGTGTTTTTATACCATATCAACTTAGTCGTCCGTCTGTGTTGTTTTGTTGTTGTTGTTTAGCTCTAACACTTCAGCATTTAAACTGGCCATATCTGGCCCAAGTATTCTTGTTTTATGTGCAAACTGGCTAGATCTGGCCTTTCACATTTACCTTACAATGTCAACTAAAAATAGCAATGCATCATCGAAATCTTCAAGCTATGAGATGACTAATTCAAAATAATGTGAATAAATAAGCATTATATTTGACAGAATAATCTGAATGCTACAGGGTTAAAGTTATAATCAAAGTTGTTTTGTCCATGGCCATCCCACCTTTTTATCCATCTGGACTACACTGTTTATGTTCACCATTGATTAATACTGTTACTACATTGCACAAAAATACCTACACCTGGTTTAAGACAGTAGTGGCTGATTTGAAGAAATTTGGTTGCTATTTCTAGCAAGTTAATCAACCATGTAGAAGTTTGTTGTAATTTAGCCCCTGATCAGTCCTAATCCAGCAGGCCTTTGATCAAAGGCTTTCCAATGGTGACCATTCTGTCTTTTTGTGTATCTAAAACTACATTGTCCAATGTGTCTTCCTCATCTAAGGTGATCATCCTGTCTTTTTGTATAGTCTTTGATTGTTATTTCTAACATATAGAGGCTCTAGTTACTACTACCAATGAATTGTGTTTTAAATCTTGGTTCTTTTTCATAACTACACAGCTTCAGAATTATAGTTCATGTAGGTAATAAGATTCAGTGGTTCTCATTTTTTTAACAAGGACCATAACAACATAAGGAAAATGTTTATAAATGGGTTGTGAAACCTGGCCTCAAACTCCACTCAATATGATTCAGCGATTCTCATTTTCTTCACAGGAACCATAACAACATAAGGAAAATGATTAAAACTAGGTTGTGAAACCTGGCCTCAAACTCCACTCAATGGGAGTTTTGATTTTCTCTCTTCGGGGCAGTGAATATCATTGTTTAAATTGAAATAGTGCTGGCATGATGCCAATGGCCCTTGAAACAAGAATGAGTAATTTGACAATTTAAATATGGAGAGAATGAAGTTAGCCAATCAGTGTGAACCTCATGAAATATAAAATCTCCAAGTTCTGTTATCATTAGTGAGAAGCTATTATTCACATAGGATATTTTGGAAGTAATCCAACAACCACAGTAACAAAAGTGATAAACCTTCCACTATACAAACTCTTATATTATCTGTATTCTCTTTAGCATATGAAGATATTCCAAGTAGTCGTCAACAAATAATAACCATGATATATATGCTTTTATTCTTTTACTTGTGTGTGTGTGTGTGTGTGTGTGTGCGTGTGTGTGTGTGTGTGTGTGGTGTGTGTGTGTGTGTGTGTCAGTTACTACGAGTATGACTTATGCTGGGGCACCAGATATCAAAATTTTAGTCAGATTATATCACTCCCAGTTCTTGTTTAGTACATAAGAGAGAAAGGGCAAAGTTGACCGTGGCATGTAGGGATATAACTTTGGAAAAAAATAGAACAAAATAGTTATTGCTTGACATTGGTTCCTTCATCCCTCATAGACACACACACACACAACCAATGAGATTCTGCACAAATTTTGTTCAGAATTCTTTGATTGATTCAAAGCCATGATAGAAGTTCCATGCCGAAAGTGCTGCCTAGTAGGATTAAACTAGGAATCATGTGGTTACTTTTTAACCATGTGACCAAAGCTCCTGTTCATATGATTTTTTTTTTTTAATAAGACAAGAGAACAATAGTGGTAAAATCTGTTTAGTTTTTCTCTGGAAGCATTATTATTTAAATATATTCAAAGAACTCAAATGAAAACCACTAGAATGAATGTTAGTCAACATTATAGCCTTAATAAGCTCTAATCATGAAATGAAATATCTAAAATAAATTGTTAAATGTAAACAATAGCAGTTTCATTACTATAAGTTCAGAAATGTATAACTGCATCTAAAAAATAAGCAGGGTCTGACATTCAAATCAACCAATAAATATTTTTTTATCATTGTTATTTTTGAGAATAAATAAACTATAAAATTGCTTAAAGAATAGTTCTTATATACTGAAATAATTCATTACAAACAAGTTATTTGTATCTCAGTTTATTAAAAAGAAATTTTGAAAAATAAATATTAAAAAAATGTAGTCTAAAGAACTAGTGGTGGTTTGGGTCAGAAAAAATTATTTTGCAAAATTTGGAAATTTATATAAGTTTGTGTTTGCTGGAGAGATGCAAATAGTTGAGGTTTCAAGGAAGCTTTTCATCAAAGAGAAAAGATTTTCCTACTATATTTCTGTTGAAATACATGGCCTTTGTTTAACCCTTTTGATACCAACCTGCATGAGACCACTCCTAGTTCTATGATATAAATTCCATGATGAAATAACCTAAATTATATTCATTCCATCAAAATGCTATGTTAATTTATATTCTAAACACCAGCTTAATAATGGCAAAATTATTTTACTAAATTCTTAATTATTTTCAAATAATTAAGAATACTTGAAACAAAGATAGTATATTTCACTAGAAATATGGTAACAGAAAGGTTAAATTAGTTTTGAAAAAAATTCAGCAAAATAACTTTGTCATTGTTAGACTAAAGTTTGGAATAAAACTTGTTGTAGAATTTTGACAGAAAGCTTTAATTTAGATTATTTTAAAGCAAGGGGTTTGTATCATAGAACCAAGGGTTGTCTTAGAAAGGTTGATATAATAAAAAAAAGAGTCCCATGTTCATGTAGCACTAAAAATAAACTAATCCAAATTTGCAATAAACTAAGATTAAAATGACATTACAGCAATAAGCAACAAAATAATAATAATAATAATAATAATGATAATAATAATAGGTACCGGGTGTTTGGTACCAACATACACCAGAAAAGGTAATGGTTGGAAAGGGGAAGGCAAAAATCCTCTAGGACTTTGACTTTCACACACACAGTGGTTACTATATCCGAAGGCTGAATATAGTAATCTTTAGGAGGGACAAACAAGAGTACCTAATAATTGACATGGCAGTACCAGGAGATCAACATATTACCATGAAAGAAACAGAAAAGATTGATAAATATGGAGACCTGAGAATTGAGAATTGAGATTGTCAAGATGTGGCAGTTACAAGGTTATCCCTGTTGTCCCTAAAGGTTGTCCCTGTTGTCATTGGAGAATTGGGTTCAATACCACCCATACTGAAGAAATGTCTGGAAACTTTAGAAATGCCCTACAATCTAGGTGTATTGCAAAAATTGGCATTACTTGGAACTGCACACATATTGTGTAAAGTAGCCTGTCTGTCTGAGGTCTTTGTTGCGACTTCACAGATGGTATAACCCCCAGTAGACACAATATCTTCAATCACAACATCACGATATTGGATACTGTGCAACGTCTTCAATAATAATAAATAATGCTTTCCTATTTAGATACAAGGCCAGCAATTTTTATGGAAGGAGGTTAGTTGTTTCTATTAGCCCTAGTGCTTTACTGGTACTTATTTTATCAACCCTGGAAAGATAAAAGGCAAAGTTGACCCTGACAGGATTTGAGCTCAGAATGTAAAGAGTTGGAACAAATACTGCAAAGCATTCTTTCCAACACTAACAGTTTTGCCACAATAATGAAATTAATTATATGGGATTAATGTGATTGTTAGGAAGGTGAGCTGTCTACAGGTTTGAGGTGTTGGATTGGTACCATGGCTACATTCACTGTTGGATAAACTGGTGATTTTTCTTTTTTCTTCTCTTTTCAGTCTTTTTCATTTCACAGTTCACTGAAAAAGATACTAAAACTGTCATGGTTCTCCATCAGCTTGAAAGTTTTATGATATAAAATAAAAAATTAATATCAAAATTAAGCATGCATTTTAGATGCATGAGTGCATCTAATTTAATGCAGTGAACGCTAAAAAGTTAATTAGAAATAATTAATATTGTGCAGTAAAAAAGGAATAACAATATTAGTTAATGACTATTATTATCATATTTTTAATAAGTAGAAGAGAGGAGATAACTTTAGACATGCTTCTATATTATTCTGGCCTCATCAGTGAAGCATTGCCTTCATTTTGTTTGCAGAAATAGTAATGAAATAATCACTCTCTAACTTGCTCATCCAAACTCAGTAGCAGATGCATGTGCTCTCCCCATCCTTTGAGTAAGTGTTTCCAGCTGTATTCAGACCGTCATTGATTGACTGCCACCCCTGGCTGAACTTTGAGACACATAAGCCTCCCAATAACCAAATTTGTTTCTGTTGCTGCTAACATGCATATGCATGCATGTGTGTGTGTTTTGTTCACTAGCAATTATATATGATTATGATTTGTTTTTCTAATGTTTTAAGAGTTGAAAAGTTCAACTCTTGACAAAAACTGAAGCAGAACAACCTTTCAGTTTGTTTGGTATTTTTTAATCTCTTTTTTTCTATCATATTACCAACATTTTTTGTGAATTACATTATCAATATCATCATCATTGTCTTGTTTCATATTTATTTTCATTAGGTATTGCGTTTCATTGATCATTAGAATAGTATTTCTTCTATCAAATATATAATGAGGAGGTAGAGAAATATCAAAGATGAAAATGAGAAGAGGGGGTGATGGCAAGAGTGTTTACATATGTCTATAATTAAATCTTTCATGTGTTGATTTCTTACATTGCTGTCAGGCCTCAGACCTATAACATCAAGGTAATTAAGATTGTATGTAATGATGATGATGATGTCAATGCTGATGATGTTCATAAATGTTCCAGAGACATATCTCTGTGTTTGCTGTCTTAGAAATGTGCACCCAAGAAGCAAGAATTTGCTTTGCTGTTGTAGCACTATCACTGAGATATCTTTTGCATGAACTTTCAGAATCAGCATACATTTGTTAATAGGTAATCCTGATAATGGTGATTTTAGAAAGTCGTGCAGCCACTCTCCAAGTTTTCTGCCTATGCCAAGATCACACAGTTTGTGACATATCATACCATGATATATAGGAGTGGCTTATAGGCGCAAGAGTAGCTGTGTGGTAAATAGATTGCTTACCAACCACATGGTTCCAGGTTCAGTCCCATTGCCTGGTACCTTAGGGAAGTGTCTTCTACTATAGCCTCAGGCCGACCAAAGCCTTGTGAGTGGATTTTGTAGATGGAAACTGAAAGAAGCCTGTCATATATACATATATATAAAATCAGAAAAAAAACAGATTATAAAATTAAAAGATTATAATGGCCTTATTTTTCAACTGATTTGCTCCAAACTGGGAACATACATTACTTTGTTACAGGAATGGTTTTAGACTCTTAAAATTTTTCACATAGTGAGTAACAGGCCCTCTGGGGGTGGAAAACAGCTGTTCCTGGATTACGTGGAGAAGGGTAATAACTCTTTGTGAAGTAACTTTCAGAAATTGATTGCCTCCCTTACATCCATTGGTCATAAAAAATTTTTAATATTGCTTTTTATATTAGATTCACGTCTTTGAAAGTTTTTTTTTTAATATTTACTTCTGGTTTTCTAGCATCAGTAATGTCTATATCTCTTTATCCTTCTCTCTATCTATCTCTATCTATCTATCCATCTCTCTCTATCTATCTGTCTATATCTTATTTCCTAACTAGCTAGCTAGCTCTATCTCACTCACTCTCTATTGTTTTCACTTTCATTTTTCAGATTCTATTGTTTTCACTTTAAGTTCAAGGCTATTGTTTTTACTATAAGTTTTCAATCACTCTTTACAAACAACAATGACAATATACTGACAGAAAGTTCACAATCACTGATGAAAGTAATTTCATAACTTTTACTTAGTTAATTTCCCTAAAAATTTCTTATTTACTTTTGCAACAGTTTTGTGCATTTTCTGTTGTTAACAGCTTATTTCTGGTTCCTTCAATACTGGCTCTTTGATTCACTGACAAATTTCGCTTCAACCCGTACAATTATTTATTTTCTGTAAAAAATTTTTATTTACTTTCTGCCCACCGTATTAAGAAATATAATTTCTGTTACCCAGTTATTTTCATTGTTTACTATTTTCTGCACCTGTCTATTTCTGTATGTATATAACTGTGCCTAGAAGGAAAGTGTCAAATTTGTCTACAATGTCAAGGTCAGCCAAAAGAATATCTCTATCCAAAGAAAGAGAGACAGCTGCAGAAAGAGAAGCATACTAAGAAACAGACAGTCTGTGTACTATAAAAGCCAGAGCATCTCAAAGTGATGAACAGAGGGATGTATGGCTGACAAGAATAGGATCTTCACTGCAGAACAAAGGGCAGTTGCAACAGTTCAGAGAAGCAACTTCTGTGAAGCAGCTTCCAATTATGATCCAGCAGTTCATTATGCAGATGGCACTAGAGTTTCCATTGGTACAATGACAACTGAGTGCATACATTGTAAAGCAAGGAAGTGGCCTGGAGAGATATCTGCACTGTGCTGCAGAGGTGGAAAGGTTAAACTCCCTGCAATCCCCCAACCTCCAGAGCCATTGAAGAAACTGTTGTCTTCAACTGACCAAGATTCCAAACACTTCCAAAACAAAATTAGACAATACAATGCTGCACTACAGATGACATCATTTGGAGCCACAAGTGATTTAACCGAGCCAGGATCCATGCAAACTTTCAAGATCCAAGGTCAGATTTATTATCGGATTGGCTCTCTACTACCTCTGTCAAATGAATCACCAAAATCAACCTTTCATTGTTTATAATCTGTACCTGTCTTTTTGGTTATGAAATAGACTATACAAAATGTGTTTTTTGAATTACATGAATTTACTTTATATACTTATATTAGATATGTACGTATGTATATATATATGTGTGTGTGTGTATGAATGTATGTATGTATATATATGTGTGTGTATGAATGTATGTATGTATGTATATATATATGTATGTATGTATATATATGTGTGTGTATGAATGTATGTATGTATGTATATATATATGTATGTATGTATGTATATATATATATATATTATATATATATATGTATGTATGTATATATATGTGTGTGTATGAATGTATGTATGTATGTATATATATGTATGTATATATATGTGTGTGTATGAATGTATGTATGTATGTATATATATGTGTGTGTATGAATGTATGTATGTATGTATATATATATATATATGTGTGTGTGTGTGTGTGTATGAATGTATGTATATATATATATATATATATATGAATGTGTGTATGAATGTATGTATATATATATGTGTGTGTTTATGAATATATGTATTATATGTGTATAATATATATATGTATATATGTATGTATTATATATATGTAAGTATTATATATATATATGTATATATATATATATGTAAATATGTATAAGATATATGTATGTATAAGATATATATATGTGTGTATGTGTATGTATAAGTTATATATATATGCATACATACAATGGAGTTCCACTCCGTTTCCATCCACCAAATTCACTCACATGGCATTGATTGGCCTGAGGCCATGTAGTGAAACTGAACTCAAGAGCAGGTGGTTGCAAAGAGAGCTTTCTAATCACTCAGCCATGCTTGCACCTACATTATTTTTGTTTTGTATATTTTTCCCTGCATAATGTTTCACTTCTTAGCCTTTATTTTTTTCTTGATTGAGTATTGTAGATATGTTGAGGTTGGAGTATTGAAAGATATTGCGAAGCTTGGAGAGTTGAGGTGTGTTTTGAGGCTGACGTATTGGGGACTTTAGTGAGGCTGGTATGTAGTGGGGGGGGGACTGTCTGGTGCATGAGTGGGAGATTGAGGAGTATTGTGGCGCTGGTTTGTTGGAGTCTCTTGTGAGGCTGAAGTGTCGAGGTCTGTTTTTGTAAAGGCTGATGTGTTACAGGGTATTGTGAGTCTTGTATGTTAAGAAGTATTATGAGACTGGAGTGATGGGAAGGAACTGGGCATGAGGCTGGAGCAATGATTGAGAGTGAGCTTGAAGTATTGGTGTGTTGGGAGGCAGAAGTGTTTTGAATATTGTGAAGCTGGAGTGTTATGAGGCTGGAGTGATGTCGTGTGGTTCCTAAGTTTGGTTATTATCAGACAAGAATGCCAGGATATTGATATGTTGGGGTAAATTTAGTATCTCTTGATGCAGCAAAATAGCTTCTTCAATCATTGTCTAAACTTAATGAAAAATTAATGATTTCTTTGTTTCTCTGACTCTCCATGTCACACACATTCACTGTGTGTGTGTGCGTGCGCGTGCATGTATGCGCACATGTATTTGCAGATGCGTGTCTATGTTTGTGTGCCTGTGCGTTTGTCTCTGTCTCTTTCCCTCTCTCTGTCTCTCTGCATTTGCTTCTCTTCTCCCCTTCTGTCTTTGTGTGTGTGTATTTTTATAGATGGGTGTCTCTGATTCGTGGGTGTGTGTATGCGTCTGTGTGTGAAGTATGAATGAGAAGAGCTGGTATTATATTTATATATGCTGAGTTGTATTGTCTGTGTATGAGCTTGCTGTGTGCATGCATTATATATGTGTGAGTGTATTATATATGTGTGTGTGTGTGCGTATGTATATGTGGTAGGGGTGATGGTGGGGACCTCTTGCACTGCAGTAGAACTATAAATGAAAACTTTCCAGGCAATTTTGAAGTGGGGAATGAAAACTAAAAGACTCGTTGCAGAGAGTGGAGATGTGGATAGAGGAGCAAGATGTGCGTGTGTGAGAGAGAGAGAGAGAGAGAATAAGAGAGTGGGAGGATGGGAGGGGCGGGAATGTATATGGGGGTGATGTGGGGGTGGAAGAGAAAAACAGATAACACTTCTCAATGGAATTGGAAATAGATTGGATAAAATCACGTAAAATAAAAATTTGAATTAATAATAGTGACATAACAAGAACAACAACAACATTAGTAATAATAATGATTTCTTTAAGTAATAATAATAGTAATAATATTAATTGTTTTTTACTTGTTTGTTTTTTTTTTGTTTTTTTGTTTTTTCGTTTTTTTGCTAATATAACTAAAATAGTAATTTTCCACATTGGCACAAAACCAGAAATATATAGTAGAATACAGTGGATTAAATTGACCCCAGTGAATGTCTGTTATTTATGTATGCTGTTGTTTAGCCCCAGATCAGTTCTGTTTCGAAAGAGTTCCAGCCATGATCATCCTGTCTTCTTTGGGGACATTTATTGTATTCTTGCCTTATTTTCAAACACTAGGTTGTGGTCTTTGAAGGATTTGGTTAATGTTTCTAGTATATCACACTACCATGTGGTGGCCCTTTAATTTGCCTGACTGTTATTTTGCCCACAACCAAAACAATAACATCTCTCTCTCTCTCTCTCTCTCTCTCTCTCTCTCTCTCTCTCTCTCTCTCTCCTTCTCTCTCTCTCTCTCTCCTTCTCTCTCTCTCAGGGCAAAGACCCAAAATGTTAGCTTCTTTATCCCTCAAAGCAACTGAACTTACTGATACCTATGAGGTATAAACTTGGAAGATCACAACAGACAGGGCTAAATACTGGAAGATATTTCATTTGATAATTTATTATTATCAAAGTAGGCAACTACTTTAATAAAATTGTTGTTGTTATTATTTAGCAGGGCAGCAAACTTGCAAATTTGTTAAATGTTGAAGAAAATGCTTTGCAATATTTTTTTTCTGGCTCTTTAAATTCTGAGTTCAGATCCTGCTGTAATTTTGTTTGTCTTCTTGCAAGGAAGCATCACCATCTTGTAACTGGTGTCATTCATTTTCCATCTTCCATGGAAACATGGCCAGCCACGGAGAAATATTACCTTGAAAACAGGTGGGGATTGATGACAAGAAGGACATCCAACTGGAGAAACTCTGCTTCAGTGAAATCTATCAGACCTATGCAAACATGTGAAGTGAACAGATGTTGAAATAATGCAGTAATTTTATTATTTTCTTGGGCAGAACATGTTATTCTCTACCTGCGACGATTTCATCTCAATCGAAGGAGAGGAGCTTTCTCCGTCCGGGTTGCGGATCCGTGGAACAAGCTGCCAGACGAGATGGTGAAGATGCCGACGACTGCTTTGTTCAAAGCCTCCCTTGACCTCAAGTGGCCTGAACTCTTTACATGAACACCACCCTGTACTTAACTCCATGTCCCCCTACATGGCCTTGCTATTTGCTTTTGAGCCAAATTAACTAACTAACTAACTATGTTACCATAGTTAACCAGATTGTTTAATGCAAGCACAGGCATCATTTTTCAAGAAGCAGGCCACATGAGACATGGCTCATTGTCAGGCAGGCCAATTTACTGTATATGTATGAATGTCAGTCATGGGTTATGAATCACTAAAGTTTTAAGTATGTATGAGACTAGAATTATGAAGTTGATACATTCAGTCTGGTCTAGCTCAGTCCTAAGCAAAACATGGAGTTGTCCAGGACTAGAGTTATATAAGTGGATATGCGTGAGCAACATGATCTAGTCCTCTTAGCCCTGTGATGAAAAGCATATGTCTTTTTTTTTTTTTTTGTATTTTCCCTGCAGGCATTGTGAATATTTAAGACTCTTTTGTCAAATGTGTCCTTTGTTTTTAAAATAGCTGAGAGTTATATAAGGGGCACTTGGTTACTACTTTTAGTGAACTCTCTTATATTTGGTCTTATATCTCAGCATAGTAGGATCTAAAAACTAAATGTGTATCCATGGAATTATGAAGTAGCCGGATGACATTGTTCAATCTGATCTAGCTTCTCAGCATTGTCCAAATTGAGTATAGTTCCATAACTCATATCTAGCTTAGTTTCTATGCTGAAGTAAAAAGAGAATCCTGACAGTTCAGGTCAAACCTTTTATCTAAAGGGGAAAATAATGCTTTTAAAACCCTTTAGCATTCACATTACTCTGTCAAATGTAATGTTTATTCATTCTTATTGTTTTTAATTAATTGTGCATTATCTCATAACTTTGAGATTTCGATAATATGAATTTTTACTTTTAGAATAACATTCTAGGATAGGTGTGAGAGGCCAGATCTGGCTGGTTCAAACATAAAACAGAATAATAGGGTTGAATATGGCTGGTTTGGATACTAAAGGATTAAAGAATTTGAGATTTTACTGAGAAAGAATACTCTACATCATACAAACTTTAATGAAAAAAGGTGACAGATTAGAAGAACTGTTAGAGCAGCAGCGGAATAACTTGCAGTATTTGTTCCAGCTGTTTACATTGAGTTCATATCTTGTCAAGATCAAATTTGTCTTTCATTGATCTGGGCTTCATGAAGTAAAGTACCAGTCCAAGAGGATTGAGGGGCAGAAATATTAGAACATGGATAAAAACTGCCTTGCAGTATTTATTCTGACTGTCTGTGTTCTGAGTTGACTTGCAATGACATTGGTGCCAAGCTGAATCAGTACCGACCTTTCCTTTGGACTACATTGGTGATGGGGGAGAGACTTGCTGCTTGGGCAATTACTGGTCTTTCATGAAAAAAGTAAGCTCAGGAGTGGCTGTGTGGTAAGTAGCTTGCTTACCAACCACATGGTTCCGGGTTCATTCCCACTGCATGGCACCTTGGGCAAGTGTCTTCTACTATAGCCTCGGGCCGACCAAAACCTTGTGAGTGGATTTGGTAGATGAAAACTGAAGGAAGCCCGTCGTATAATGTATATATAAATATGTATGTGTGTGTGTATATGTTTGTGTGTCTGTGTTTGTACCCCCACCATCGCTTGACAACTGATGGTGGTGTGTTTATGTCCCCGTAGCTTAGCAGTTCAGCAAAATAGACCTATAGAATAAGTACTAGGCTTACAAAGAATAACTCCTGGGGTTGATTTGCTCAACTAAAGGCAGTGCTCCAGCATGGCCACAGTCAAATGACTGAAACAAGTAAGAGTTATGTTATGAAAAGAAGAATTCAAAGTGCAGAAAAACAGTAAATTTTTCTGAGACCATTTGAGGCTTAATGTATAAACTTAACTGAATTTGAAATCTTCACTGGAGGACTTTTACCATTGCAGACCAATACTGTCAATAACCGCTACTATTGACCACCACTACATACCACCATAACTGACCACTATTACACTATTACTACTGACCACTGCTATACAACACCACTGTATACTCTCACTAGACATCACTACTAGTAGTTTCCTTGGGGACTCTGAGTTTCTTTTTATTTTTTATTTTTGGCTTTTGGCTTTTTTATTTTTATGCACATCTAGTATTTTTTCTCCAGTCTAAAATTGACTTGTCCAGTCTGGTCTGAGACCTAATTGCAGGAATTTAGAGTCTGCATCTGCACTTCTTCTCCACCCACCCCCCCGACCATCACCACCAACCTACTCACTACACACCTCTTCCCACCCGCCCGCCCACCCACCCATCCATCCCCACCTCCACCGTCTTCTAACTGTCTAGATAAATTATAGTGTTGTTTATGTAACTTGCTGGCTAGTGGTGTATGTGTGTGGGGGTGGGGTGGGGTGGGAAAGAAGTCTCTAAACTCAAACTTTATCTTCCTCACATCTTTTTTTCTTCATCTCCACTTCTCTCTCATTCTCTCTCTCTCTCTCTCTCTCTCTCTCTCTCTCTCTCTCTTCTGACAATTGGTAGTGTTTAAAGAATAAATGATTCCTTTGCAATATCTCTGATGAAAATTAATGTCTTTTCACACACACACACACACACACACACACACACACACACATTCATTCTCACAATATACGCATTTACACTCAGTCTCATTTGTACACACCCTCTCACAAGTACACATCAATCCATGCACATATACTCACACAAACGCACGCTTTCTCTCTCTCTCTCCCTCTGTCATTCTCTTTCTCTGCTCCCCCTCTCCTTCCTTCTCTCTCACCTTCCCCCGTTCCAACATCACACATACCATATTATTTTCTTCTGGAGATAGGAGGGGCTGGTGTGGGTACAGAATATGTGTGTGTGTGTGTATGTGTGTGTTTGTGAGTAAGTTTTTGAGTGTGTGAATCTGTTTAAGCATGCTTGCAAATAGAATTGCGTGCGTGTGGGTGTATCTGGAGAAAAAAGTAAAGCTTTCCTTCATTACTAGATGTGTTTCTACATACATTACAAACAGTGCGTGGTGCACTCACTCACACACACACACACACACACACACACGCAATAATATAACATGCACATAATGATTGTTGTTGTTGATGATGATGATGATGATGTGGGAGGGAGTATGCCCATTATTCATTCACTATTATTTAATTCGCAAGACAGAAAGCATATGTCCACTGTATGACAGGTACAACAGCATCGGCATTATTTACAACAACAGCAACAACAACAACAACAACAAAGACTACAGTTACTGATGCTACTTAGCTTCCACAGTAAAAGTTACAACCACCATCACTGCTGCCACCACCACCACTACCGTCATCACAACTTCAACCACCACTGATGTAGAAATCACCATGAAAACCAGCATCACCATAACAAACACTAACAGCAAAGCTTATCATATTAGCCATCAATAGAGGCTATATAGCACAAGTCATCAACACTACCACAACCAGCACCACAACAATAACAAAATTGGTATAACAACAACAAACACTACAGCTGGTACTACAACGTCAATGACAAAACAAAAACACATCCTGTATCTCAATGACATCGATAACCACAACAACAACAGTGTCACAGTTTGTTGGCACACAACTGCATCAGTGCCACCAACGCAGCCAGTACTCCAACCATTGCATTTAGTGTCACAACAATAAGCACAATGACATTAATAATCGCGACTAGATTAATGTTGTAGTATTAACCACCATTTTGACCAGTTGTACAACCACCACCTTAACCCAAACCACAACAACGATGCAGATATCAGAACAACCACCACTATAACCCAAACTACAACAATGATGCAGATATCAGAAAAACCACCACTATAGCCAGTACTACAACATCAATAACAGCCACTACAACAAATGACACAATAGACACAACCACGTCAATACCCCAATATTTACCACCAACACCGCCAATGCCCCTATCTGTACCACCGCCATCACCATGATCACAACCAGTACAACATCAGCCAATACAAATATCGGTACCACTGAGGAAGCCTGTCTGTAGTAGCTTGAGCTGTTAAAAATAGCAGCCAGATATTCCTCGAAGTTCACCCCATTATCTTAAGAATTAATTGAGTATACTTGTTAACTCAGTCCTGATATAGAATAAAACAGAAAAGATGGGATGGTCAAATAGCTGTTGGCCAATAGAGATTTGTCCCAGATAGCCATAACAATTCAACACATAGCACTAAAATACCTATTTCTTTACTACCCACAAGGGGCTAAACACAGAGAGGACAAACAAGGACAGACAAACAGATTAAGTCGATTATATCGACCCCCAGTGCGTAACTGGTACTTATTTAATCAACCCCAAAAGGATGAAAGGCAAAGTCGACCTCGGCGGAATTTGAACTCAGAACGTATCGGTACCACTGAGGAAGCCTGTCTGTAGTAGCTTGAGCTGTTAAAAATAGCAGCCAGATATTCCTCGAAGTTCACCCCATTATCTTAAGAATTAATTGAGTATACTTGTTAACTCAGTCCTGATATAGAATAAAACAGAAAAGATGGGATGGTCAAATAGCTGTTGGCCAATAGAGATTTGTCCCAGATAGCCATAACAATTCAACACATAGCACTAAAATACCTATTTCTTTACTACCCACAAGGGGCTAAACACAGAGAGGACAAACAAGGACAGACAAACAGATTAAGTCGATTATATCGACCCCCAGTGCGTAACTGGTACTTATTTAATCAACCCCAAAAGGATGAAAGGCAAAGTCGACCTTGGCGGAATTTGAACTCAGAACGTAACGGCAGACGAAATACGGCTAAGCATCTCGCCCGGCGTGCTAACGTTTATGCCAGCTCGCCGCCTTATATAGCACTAAAATACCAATACTCCATATAGTTTGTGTCAGAGTACCAGTGTTATTATCTGCTCTCAGATTCAATAGGTAAATTTTACAAAATATCAATACTGTATCTACATTTGTGTATAAGTTGATCCCCTCTCTTACATAAAATAATCTTTGTTCAATTCTTGGCTCACATTTAAGCCACAGTCTGTATTTATCAATACTGCTTATGTATTGCTAAAATTTCATCAAAATATACAAAACTAAACATAAAATCCCACCTTCCCACGCCATAATATAATATATTTGAATAAAACATTATGTGAATATATCCTTTGGGAGCTCATAACAAATTAAACCCATGTTAATGAACTCTTAATTCTCTACATTATTTAATTATTCTATTTTGTTTATTTAATCCCATACAATTACAGTATAACTAAGCATTCGCTGGCTATTCTGGTGTACGTGGATACATTGTCTCTTTTTGTATTTTAATTTATTTTAATTATATCAAATATTATTTTCTGGTGTAAAACACGTTTGGAAGATTATCAAGGGACACAAGTTACATATCAGCACAGTACAGACAATAGTACAATGCGAGTGTGTGGAACGGAGTTCTGTTCTACTTCCATATTCTATAATAATAATGATAATAGTAATAATAATAATAATAATAATAATAATCCTTTCTACTATAGGCACAAGGCCTGAAATTCTGGGGTGTGAGGGTAGTCAATTACATTAACCCAAGTGCTCAACTGATATTTATTTTCTTGACCCTGAAAGGATGAAATGCTGTTAAGCATCTTGTCTGGTGTGCTAACTGTTCTGCCAGCTTCCCACCTTACTCTTTACTCTTTTACTTGTTTCAGTCATGTGACTGTGGCCATGCTGGAACACCGCCTTTAGTCAAGCAAATCGACCCCAGGACTTATTCTTTGTAAGCCTAGTACTTATTCTATCGGTCTCTTTTGCCGAACCGCTAAGTTACGGGGACGCAAACACACTAGCATCGGTTGTCAAGTAATGTTGGAGGGGACAAATATATACACACACACACATACATATATATATACATATATACGATGGGCTTCTTTCAGTTTCTGTCTACCAAATCCACTCACAAGTCTTTGGTCGGCCCAAGGCTATAGTAGAAGACACTTGCCCAAGTTGCCACACAGTGGGACTGAACCTGGAGCCATGTGGTTCGTAAGCAAGCTACTTACCACACAACCACTCCTATGCCTTAATAATAATAATAATAATAATAATAATAATAATAATAATAAAAAGACACATAAAGTGTGGGGGTTTACATATAATGAAATAAAAAACAAAACAGAAAGTAAGTATACATGGCATTCACTGAAAAAGAAGGTACATATGCATAGCATGCAAAGGTAAAAAAAAAAGAAAAAAAAGCAGGGAGGGTGATAGAGATGTGGTTCTCTTGATATAGGAAGGCCTCTAGGAGTAATCAAGGAACCCCACTGACTGAAATTTGCCTGAAATCCCAAGAGCAAGTGCCTTCTCCAATTCCTTCTTTCCTACTCACAGATCTACACTTAGAAAGGTACCATCCACTCTTGCCATTTTCGCAACTTTTACCCACCTTTCAATAAACTCACTCGAGGACAGCACTTCCCTCTCCACTCTCAGTTCCCTTTTCAAGTGAAACTTGAAGAAGTCAATCGTAGACTATAACTGTAATTCATAGATTTGGCCTTGTCACATACTGTGTAACATTGGTTCTTCGTTAACAGAAACAAGTATCTGTAGAATACTCTGTACTTACACTATAGATATGTCATCCTCAAGCAGTTGCAACTAAGATACATTTCACTAAGCCACTCCAGGAATCTCTGTTTCCCCTTTAGCTGTGGTACATTCTTAATTTCATGTTTTGTGTCTCTGCAAATTACATCGGTGAATATATGAGTGATTTTCATTTTCTATTAGTGTGGAGGTTTCCAAAATATAGCAACTGATAAGATGTTCAGCACAGTAGGAATGACCTGGAAACCCTACTCTGTCTTGAGCAACAATAGATGGGTAGAGTGTCTCCTTAAATCTCCTCTTTGCTGTTGTGTTCATGTCAAGGGATGTTTTGAACCCTAAGAAACCTAGAGAATATATATATATATAATATATATATATATATATCATCATCATCATCATTTAACGTCCACTTTCCATGCTAGCATGGGTTGGACGGTTCAACTGGGGTCTGGGAAGCCCGAAGGCTGCACCAGGCCAGTCAGATCTGGCAGTGTTTCTACAGCTGGATGCCTTTCCTAACGCCAACCACTCCGAGAGTGTAGTGGCTGATTTTATGTGCCACCGACACAGGTGCCAGACGAGGCTGGCGAACAGCCACGCTCCGATGGTGTTTTTTATGTGCTGGCGAACGGCCACGATCGGATGGTGTTTGTTACGTGCCCACAGCACGGAGGCCAGTCGATGCGGTACTGGCTACGGCCACGTTCGGATGGTTTTCTTATGTGCCACCGGCACCACAAAGATACAAATTCCATTGATGTTCATCGATTTTGATTTGGTTTGATTTATATATATATATATATATATATATATATATATATATATAGCAATAAGAAAATGGAGGGGATCAACAGGTGGTTCAACAACTTTTAGACATTATATTATGTTAACTTATTTATTTATTTACTAAACTGATAATTACAATAATATACATACATATAACATATTATGGATTACATATAAGATATAAAATATAGTAATATATAAGGATACCAGTAATTATTATAAAATAACAAATATGAATATAAATTGGGAAAATAACTTACAGCTGTTTCAGCCTATATATATATATATATATATATATATATATATATATATATATATATATATATATGAAGTTGCTTCTTCACAGTCTAGTTTTGCTGTTCCATAGAGGAGAATCCTCCCTACTCACACTTTGAAGAAGGTTAGTCTTGTTCATTTTGAAATACTCAATTGCTAGTTGTTGTGAAGTATGTTTGAAGCACTTCAGCTTTGTCCTCTGCATGTCAGGAATTCATTTTTCTCTGTCAGCTTCATTGGACCTAAGATACTTAAGCATTTTTATACCAACCTAAACAAGACTAACCCTGATTCTATGATACAAATTTCCTGTTTTTAAGTGATCTAAATTAAAACCTATAAAAATTTCATGGTGATATATGTTCAAAACAGCAGCTTAGTAATGACGCAGTTATTTTTACTAAATCTTTCATTACTTTTTAAATTAATTGAAAGAAAGTTTTAATAGAAATATAGTGACAAAAGGGTTATAGTCTTTGCCCGCCTTCAGTTTTTCGAATACTGATACACTATATTTCAACAAGTAAATGGTTCCATATGTCAAACCACTGGAATGCTCATTGCTAAAATGGACACACTATCCGTTTTCCTGTAGAGTATTGAGAAACCAAATATATTCTGAATATTGATGATATTCCACAATCCCCTCTTTGATCCTCACTTCAATACCATAGAAGTCATTTCTTGCTTCAGTTGTGCATCATACACTTATTTATACAATAACTCATTTCACCTTGCTGCCAGGAATAGTTTACAAAGTGATCAGTCATGTTTATCTTCAAAATTCTACTATCCTAAGGTGGCGAGCTGGCAGAATTGTTAGTGTGCCAGGCAAAATACTTATTGGCATTTCATCCATCATTATGTTCTCAGTTCAAATCCTACCAGGATTGACTTTGCTTTTCATCCTTTCAGGGTCGATAAAATAAGTACCAAGGGAAAACAGGAGTAGATGTAATCAACTTACCATCTCCCCAAAATTGCTGGCCTTGTGCCAAAATTTGAAACCAATATTCTACTATCCAACTCATGTGTAAGATCTCGCTTTCATTCACTCAGTACAACGTAACTGGAGTTAAGTACCAGTTATATCCCTCATCAACTATGATGATGGTAGTGGTTTTGATGGTGATAGGGCTGGTGATGGTAATAACGTTGGTGGTTGTGATAATGGCAATAGTATTAATAATGGTATTAGTAGTATCAGTACTGCTACATTTCATGGTAGTAATAGTGTTAATAGGCGCGGGCATGGCTGTGTGGTTGGGGAGCTTGCTTCCTAGCTACATGGTTTCGGGTTCAGTCCCACTGCGTGGCACTTTGGGTAGGTGTCTTTCACTATAGCCCTGAGCCGACCGGAGCTTTGTGATTGAATTCGGTAGGTGGAAGTTACTGCCGTGTGTGTATGTGTGCGTATAGCTGCTCAGTGCCTCTCCAAAAGAGAGAGAGGGAATACTATAGTTAGTGGAAGTGGTCATCATATTTGTAGTGGGTATAGTTTGTGGTTATGGTGGTGGTGGTAGTTGCAGTTGTAATATTATTGGTAGTGGGTATTAGCTAATGTGTTACTAGGATTGTTGTAGAAGTAGTTAGAAGCTGTCATATTGAGAGTGGTGGTAGAAGTATCAACAGTATAAGTAGTAGCAATAGTTGTCATGGTGATAGTAGATACCCCTTTTTCATAATGAAATTGTTACGGGCCATCATGGCCACAGCTTCTGGCTGAAATACATAAATATTTTCTCCTTCCTGTCTAAAAGACATTATCAGAAACTTCCCTGTGGAATGGAGGAAGGATTTTGTTGAGTGACAGTGGTGGAGTGGTTGTTTAAGATTTCCATTCCAGTGAATTATCATAGTGATGATATCTGGCAGAGCACGCACATGTGTGTGAGTGTGCGAGTGTTTTACCTGTGTTTCTATATTTGTGTCTTGTACCCTGAACAGATGTGAAAATGGACCGTAGCAATTGTGAGATACTTATATATCATCAGCTTAGCTTAACTTTCTACATCTTTATCATCTTCTTCATAGCTAGGTAACCTATAGGAGATATATGTGTGTGTGTGTGTGGATAGATTTTTAAATAAATGACTAAAGCTGTCAGAGGAAAAGGCCTCTCTCCTGACAGTTATTGTTTCTGAGTGTGTTAAAGTAATGAGAGTGGTTGGGTGAAAGAGAGAGAGAGGGCAGAGGAAGAGACTGTTCCTTGTGCAAAATTTTGATTGTTATTACAAAACTGTAAGTTCGTTTTGGTTTTGCTTTTTTTTTTTGTTTGTTGATTCTGCTGCCAAATCTGTCATCACATTATAACGATTTGTTGATTACCTCTTCATTACAATAGGGTGTATGTGTTATATACATGCACACACACACACACATATATATATATATATTATATATATATATATGTGCCTTGTCTTGATTACATTGGGTGTGTATATATACCAGTCTTCATCACACTGTGTACCTCTGTGTATGTGTGTGTATATATATATATTTATATATATATATATATATATATATATATATGTGCATACACACGCACACACATATATATTGCATATACATATGCACAATGTCTTCATTATATGGGCATGTGTGTGTGTGTGTGTATAAAACTTATCTTCATTACATTCTGTGGTCTTTATACCATCTTCATCTTCATGTAGTTTGTTGTGTCAGTTGCTGTAAATATTCAATGCAATATATTTTATATCATGTGTACTTATTGCCACAAATGTTCATGTAATGAGTTCATTGCTCAACATACTTATTACTTTACATGTTCATTAGTGTGTTCATTGTCACGTGTTCATTACAGTGTGTTCATTGTCACATGTTCATTACAATGTGTTCATCACAATATCTTCACTGTCACACATGTTCATCGCAGTGTCTTCGTTATTTAACATGTTGATTACTTTGTGTTTCATTAATTCACATTCATATGTTCATTTCCTCACACGTTCAGTGCAATATGTTCACTGCAGTTTATGCTTTGCCACACTACAAGTTTATTATCATACACATTTAATACAGTGAGTTTCTTAAGCTTTGTAGTCCTTCTGTGTTCATAGATGTGTTTATCTACCACTAACATCATAACACTCCAACATAAACACCATATATCTATCTTATCACCACCGTCACAACCACCAGATCCACTGTAATGAAGATGTTGTATACCAACACAAACACAACGTTCACCAGTGACACCATCATCCCTACATCCACCAGCACTATCATTATCATCACTGTCACCACAACAAATATGGCATACAACATTTCCATACCACATACATCTCCACCACTACATTCACTACCATCACCACTATATATACCACCACCCACCACTACATCCACGTGCTCAGTCTACTAGAAATAGCAATTAAAATATAATTTGCTGTCTCAGAAAAGGAAAGCTACATTAGACAGTGTCTTCCCTAGTAAGCCAAAAGATATGATGGTCACAGTTGCAATGTCTTTGATCATAGGTTTGCTCAATCAGATTTGACTTGAAGCTAAACAGCAACAACATTTATTACCACCACACCCACCGTCTACATCACCACCATATCCACTACTACTGCCACCGTATCCACCATCAAACCATTACCAACATCACCACCACCATCACTTTATCCATCCTCCCACTAACAACAACTAATATCATCACCATGAGTGCTCAAACTGCTAGAGATAAATCAAATCTCCTTCCTCTCCTTACAAGGATAGTTTGAAAAGTTCATAGGCCAACTGTAAAGAAGTGATGCTAGAGCTATGAGATCTTGCATGCATTGCTTTCAGCTCCTCTTATTAATAAGTGCAATGGTTCTTTCTAGGTAAACTGACATTTGACTGTTCAAAGAAAACTTCAAAAGTAGTAGTGAATTCTCTTGAAAATGGACAAAATCTAGCATAGTGGTGTTCCCAGGTACCCACTGAAAAAGGGTTTAGTCCCCTAAGATTCAGCTGGTTTCATTAAACATTTCTTAACCCAGGATGAGTGTTGGGTTCATCACTTTGAGTCAGAAACAAAGAGATAATTCATGCAATGAAAACACCATTCTTCACCTGCTCCAAAGAAGGCCAAAGTTGTTTCATCTTTAGGGATGGTGATGGCCTCAGTTTTTTGGGGATGCAAAAAGCATTGTGTTTATTGACTATCTTCAAAAGGGGCATGCTATCAATGGTGACTACTATGTCAACTTGCTGAGGCAGTTACAAAAGGTTATGCAGTCCAAATGCCCAAGAAAACTAGTATAAGCAGTTTTGTTTCATCAGGACAACATTCCAGCACACAAATCCTTAGTTTCCTTACTCTCAATGGCTGATGTGCATGACTGTAGCTTTGGACTGGTCAATCAGCCTCCTTATTCTTCTGATTTGACCCCATCTAACTATCGTCTATTCCCCAACATGAAAAAATATTTGGCTGGGAGCCAGTATTGCACTATTGATACCATACTTGCCGTTGATAACTTTTTTTAACCAACAGGATGAGAGCTTCTTTGCTAAAGGGATCCAAGCACTGAAATGCTGATGGAAGAAGTGTGTGGAGCTTAAGGGGGACTATACTCTTTACTCTTTTACTTGTTTCAGTCATTTGACTGCGGCCATGCTGGAGCACCGCCTTTAGTCGAGCAAATCGACCCCGGGACTTATTCTTTGTAAGTCCAGTACTTATTCTATTGGTCTCTTTTGCCAAACCGCTAAGTGACGGGGACGTAAACACACCAGCATCGGTTGTCAAGCAATGCTAGGGGGACAAACACAGACACACAAACACACACACACACAGACATATATAAATATATATATATATACATATATACGACAGGCTCCTTTCAGTTTCCGTCTACCAAATCCACTCACAAGGCATTGGTCGGCCCGGGGATATAGCAGAAGACACTTGCCCAAGATGCCACGCAGTGGGACTGAACCCGGAACCTTGTGGTTGGTAAGCAAGCTACTTACCACACAGCCACTCCTGCGTCTATGTTGAAAAATAAACCTCATTTCATCACGTTCCATGAGAGTATCTTGATCAGCCGATAAACTTTTCAGCTGCCCCTCATACAGTCTTAGAAATAGATAGCCACATTTGTGTAATGCTGTCTCAGCTAAATAAGATGGGATGGGGCTAAACAACACCATCACCACCACCACTACAACCATATCCACCCTCACTCATCAGTAGTTTATCATATTGTATCAGAAAAATATATAATCTGATTTTTGGTATATTATGAGCCATATTCCTATATGAACTGCAGTGTCCCAGTCTCCGAGGAGGAGATGGTGGTGGTGCTGCAGTAACAGTGGGGTTGATGATGATGATGGTGGTGGTGGTGGTGGAAGTGATGATAGTATTGATAATGATGAGGATGATGTCAGTGCTGGTAGTGGTGTTGGCTATGTTAGTAATGGTGAAACTGGTGACACTGATGGTAATGATGACAGTGGTAGTGGTGGTGGTGGTGGTGGTGGTGGTATTAGTAGTGGTGATCATCATGATGGTAGTGGGGTTGGTAGTGAATGTCTTATTAACAAATAATTCACTGTCAAAATGAAGGTTTTAAGGAACCACATTGTGTGTACATGTGTGTGTGTGTGTATACATATATATATATATATATATATATAATATATATATATATAATGTGTGTGTGTTTTGGGGGGAGGGACAAACCCATCTACTTCTCCCTCCTCGCCACCACTACCACTGTAGACTTACTGTAACACATGTCTTTGAGCTATGATTGATGAATTTGCTAAGTTTTATGAAATAAGATTAGCAAATTTAAATGAATTAATTCTGTTGGTTCACCTTCTTTGCTCTCATCTTTCATTGAAATTATCTTCCTCCAGTGTATGTATGAATGTTTTTGTATTTGTGTGTGTTTCTCCATGAATATCTATATATAATACTTATAAAAATATATATTGTTTGTGTGTGTGTGTATGTATATATATATATATATATATATATGTGTGTGTGTGTATATATATATATATATATATACACACATATTCAAGCGCAGACACATGTGCACATGAAAATATACATTTGTATATATACACATGTAAGCACATAGGTGCAAAACAATGTTGGAAAAAATGTACTCAAATACCGAAGGTAGAGTAAAATAGAATGTATACATACATACATACATAAATATATATGCATGTATATACATATATATGCATGCACATTTGGACACACAAACACACACACATACATATATACATACATTCATATATGTATTTGTACACACACACACACACATACGACAGTGCCCCAGCATGTCTGTGTGGTCCAATGACTGAAACGAGTGAAAGAATATATATATATATATATATATATATATATATATATATGTATGTATCGGAATCGAAATTGAACCAATCCAATCCTATGACTAGCACCCGGCAGATGCCAGGACCCCTGGACTGGAGATACGTAAAAGCACTATCCGAATCGTGGCCAATGCCAGCGCCACCTCGACTGGCTTCCACGTCGGTGGCACGTAAAAAGCACCATCCGAATCGTGGGCGAAGCCAGTGCCGCCTCAACTGGCTTCCGTGCAGGTGGCATGTAAAATGCACCAATCCGACCGTGGCCGATGCCAGCCTCACCTGGCACCTGTGCAGGTGGCACGTAAAAAGCACCCACTACACTCACGGAGTGGTTGGCGTTAGGAAGGGCATCCAGCTGTAGAAACATTGCCAGATAAGACCGGAGCCTGGTGCAGCCTTCTGGCTTCCCAGATCCCCGGTCGAACCGTCCAACCCATGCTAGCATGGAGAACGGACATTAAACGATGATGATGATATATATCATTGTCGTCATTTAACATCTGCCTTCCATGCTAGCATGGGTGGGATGGTTTGACAGGAGCCGACACACACACACACACACACACACACACACACATATATATATATATATATATATATATATATATAATATATATATATATATATATATATATATATATGTGAATGTGAATACCTATTTGTGTATATGAATGTGTTTGTGTCAACAGCAGCAGTTAATGTCTGTTTTCCATACTGGCATGAATTGGACAGTTTGACAGGATCCAGTGAGTTGCAGAACTGCATCATGCTCCAAAGTCCATATTTGGCTTAGTGGTTAGGGCATTGGGCTCATGATCACAAAAGCATGGGTTCAAATCCTGGACTGGGAAGCACATTGTATTCTTTAGCAAGGAACTTCATTTCACATTACTCCAGTTTGCTCACTTTCAGCAAACTAAGCTAGAGTTTCTCCAGCTGTCATATCATCAATGTACTGTTGGGTCAAAGGCGAGAGAGCTGAGTGGATATCTATGTCTGCTCACAAAGTTAAAACATTTAGAGGAATTACAAAACCCCCCACACTACTTGCTTTATCACCTTTCTGTGCTGTCTTTTCCTTTCTCGCTAACTCCTGATATTAATCCCTTCCATTGTCCCTGCCATACTCCCTCCTTCAACAGTGTCTACTCTATCATGCTTTTTCTCTACTACCACCTTCTCACAACTCTATATTTCTTCTCATCTTACTTTACCATCCCTCATCACCCCACCTAGAACCATCTCATCTTCTTTCTTGTATCTTTCATCAGTTATAAGGGCCCTGCAAGTTGTCAGGCCACTTCACTAGCTCTGGTGTCATAACAAATCACCAGTACACTCTGTGAAGTAGTTAGCATCACCCAAACTGCCCCTTATACAATAACTCCAACTCTTCTGTGTTTAGCTGCTCTGTGCAAACAACCCTGCTCCCTTGTATCAGTTTATTTCAGATATTTGTCTTGAACAGGAAAAATTGTCAGAATTTGCCGACAATTGATAATGTCAGATCACATATCAATGATCAGAATTTTTCATCCCTATGCAGAATTCTTTAGTACTGCCTAACATTTTAGTGTTATTAGCTTTTGAAATTGTTGGCTTCTTTCTTGAATCTCTTCATTCAGATCCAAAGTCTTTGAACACTGTTCTTTATGCAATATGGTGGCAAAACCATAGAGTTTGCAGCCTCTCTAACAATTGCAAGTCCGTATTTAATAACTTCCCTCTTTACTTTCTGCAGCCTTCCAGATCTCTTTTTCATTCAGTAATGCCTTGGCTATTTTAGTCATCATATTGTGATCAATACCAAAAAAATTGAGCTATATCTCAGGACTTTCCACATTGATATCACCCAGTGAATTGCATCCTGTAAATTCAGTGATATCTATTCCTATTCCCCCCAATGGTTTACATTGGTGTGTTCTTTTAAATTAAAGATACAATTAATCCAAAAATGCAATTAAATTTATCTTTGTACTAGCAAAGAATATAGAATATATCTAATTAGAAAAAATATATACTGAAAGAAATAACAGGTAGCTAAGCATTTTTTGAAAGTCACTGTCTGTGTGTACATGTATATATTTGTGAGTAAGTGTGTGTGTGTATGTATGTGTGTGTATATGAGTATATATATGTGTGCTTATACATGTGTGTGTGTTAGATATGTATATATCATATACATATGTGTGTAGATATGTATATATCTACAGTTAAATATAACAATAGTTTCTGGTTTATAAATTTCTCTCATTTTCATTTCTTTTGAACTAGCAATTGAATATCTTAGAATTGAAGGAATAGATATTAGAATGGAGAAAAAAAGGAAAACTGAAGAATGAAAAGAAGGGAAAAAAATGTAAAAGTGGAGGCAGAAGCTGATGGTGCTAAAAAAATTCCATTAGGGAGAATGGCTCAGTTTGAAATCATGGCTGTTCTAAGTCTATTTATAGCGGAAAAGATCCACAACTTGATGTATGTATAGGATTCAACAGAGAATACATAAAAGGGAAGTGAAGTGGACTATTGAAATATGTAGGGAAAATATATAAGTTAATATAAAAGCTGGTACAAAAAATATCATATAATAATAATTATTTCTATTCTAGGCATAAGGCCTTGAACATTTTGGGGGAAGGGGGTTAGTCAATTACATCAACCCCAGTGTGTAACTGGTACTGATTTCATCGATCTCAAAAGGATGAAAGGCAAAGTCAATCTTGGTGGAATTTGACAGACAAAATACCACAAAGCATTTTGCCCAGCATGCAAATAATTCTGCCAGTTTGCCACATGAAATCTTGTGAGAATGAACTAGTCAATTGCATTGACCTCAGTGTTTCACTGGTACTTAATTTATTCATATTGAAAGGATGAAAGGTAAAGTTGATCTCAGCAGAATTTGAACTCAGAACATAGCGGCAGGCGAAATACTGCTAAGCATTTCATCCAGCATGCTAATGATTCTGCCAGTGGGCTATTCAACCTGAAGGAAAGTCCAACTGAGCCCCATTCTGCAAGGTCATGCGCTGCTTATCTTGACATTAGGTCACTGTGTTGTGAACATATGGTTGTGACGCATATGCCTAGTGTACCCTTATCAGACAGGTAATCATGATGGATATATTTGTATATTTGTACCTCAGTACCGCTTTGATGGCATGTGCTGCTCTCTCACTCAATGATAATGATAATAATCCTTTCTATTATAGGCACAAGGGCTGAAATTTGGGGGAAGGGGACTGATTGATTACATTGGCCCCAGTATTTGACTGGTACATATTTTATTGATCCCAAAAGGATGAAATGCCACTAAGCATTTTGTCTGGCATACTAACAATCCTGCAAACTTACCACTTTAATAATAATAGTAATTTTAATAATAATTCTTCCTAATTTGGACACAAGGCCAGCAATTTTTTTCAGAAGTGGGTATGTCAATTTCTTCAACCCCAGTACTTGACGAGTGTTTCATTTTATCAACCCTGAAAAGATGAAAGGCAGAGTTGATTTCACTGGGGTTTGAACTCAGAATGTAATAAAGTGGAAGAAGTGTTACTAATGACTCTGCCAGCTCACCACCTTAATAATAATAATAATAATAATAATAATAATAATAATCATCTTTTCTACTAAAGGCACAAGGCCTGAAATTTTGGAGGGAGGGAACTAGTTGATTACATTGACCACTGCAATAAGTGTGTGAATCTGAGAGGGAAATATGTTCAATAAAATCGTTATTAACTGATCCTCCTGTATTTTCTTTTACCATATGCCAGGAACTTTTCAGCACCCCCTTGTGTATACACACACACACACATATATATATATATACATACATACAAGGTGCTTTCAAAAAGTATCCAACTTTTTTCTGCCAAAACTAATGTCACATGAGCAAAATTCTTTGAGTGGGAGGTGACACCACTTTTCCTGTGCATGTGAGAAAATTATCACACCAGTAGGCTGCGGCAGTTCCTGGCTATCATGCCTAGAGTACAGACATGTAGTGTGTTCTCACTGGATTTTCATTCCATGAAGGTTGAAAGACAGTGTTGCTCTTCTTGGGATTTGACTTCAGAGTGTAAAGCATCATAACCAAATATCAAAATACATTTCGTTTTACACGCTAAGAATTCTGAAAATACAATATAATAAAATATTAAGAAATAAGAGTCAATGGGCATGTTGCACACACACCCACACACAGTCTATTTCTGTCTGTCTGTCTCTGTCTGTCTGTCTCTCTCTCTCCTTCAAAGTATAAGTGTGTCTATATAGTTGGGTTTGTACATTTACTTTTATGTATAAATCTGTTTATCTATTGTTTGTACTGCCCTAATTTCAGCATTCTATCTATACAGTAGCAACCAT
>NC_043011.1:51992167-52122167 GCF_006345805.1 Octopus sinensis
ATCTAGGACTCTGATCGGGTCAAAGTGTTTTATCAATGTATGTAGCAATCCGAATTCTGTGCACAATTTGCTGCAGTCTGAATGCTCTGCACAATTTGCTGCAGTCTGAATGCTGTGCACAATTTTCTGTAGTCTGAATGCTACACATTTTACTGCAGTCCTACTTGATTCTTTTGTATCCAAGGCTGTAGTAATAACTGTAATAGTGATGACTATTGTTACTGTTTTTGTTTGCCCCAGGTCAACTCAGATTGATCAACAATTTTCCAACTGTGACCATCCATAGTATATCTAAAGATATACTATCTTTTATTGACCTTCACTTTAAGATAAGGGGTTTTGACTTGAAGGAGATTTGGCTGCTATTTGTACCATGTTATGTTATCCTTTAAAAACTGCCTTGTAGGCTCAAAGAGTAATTTAGACATAGTTGGTGTAGGAGGGTGTGGTTCTTCAAGATTTATGACCTTTCTAATTGGATAGTTTAGGTCAAGGAATATTGTGGAGTTAGAAATTTATTGAGAGATAGATCAAGTTGGACTGTTTATAATAAACTTTAGCGTTGTGGGTTGATGAGAAAGATGTTGAGTGTAGAATAAGATGGCAAAGTTGTGAGAGCATCAGAGGAAATGTCTTGCTGTATTTATTCTGGCTTCTTGCCTAAGTTCAAACCCCACAGGAGCAACTGCCTTTCATCCTTCTGTGGCCAATAAATAAAGTACCTGTCTAAGGTAGTGAACTGATTGAATTATGAGTGTCAAGCAAAATGCCTTGTGATATTTGTTTTGTCTCTTGATGTTCTTCAAGTCTTGCCATAGCCTGTATGGGTGGTAAACCTATAGTGTCTGGTATAACAGCACCACCTGACACTTTGGGTGCCTTTAACAGAGTCCACTCTGTTGTAAGTATTTGGGTGAGGCTTCTGGTTTTAGGATACCTGCTACTCTTCTATCAATCTCAGAAACCATGTAAACCATTTTAGACACTACTCTCCCCTTGTAGCTAGGCAATAAAATAAAAAATGGTTCTTAAAGAATTTAATGTAGAGGATTGTTAAATGTCGATAGAGACTAATAAGCTCTTAGAACCATTGATGATTCTTACACAAGCTAGTTCACTCAGCAATTACCATTGCAATTACTGAAAGATCATTCATTGCAATAAATATAGGAGAAATTTAGGATAAAGAAATACATTATAATCACCTATTCAGTCATTGTGGAGAAATAAACATGAAAACAGCAATTATACTAATGATGATGTCTTACATTAGCAGAATCATTTTTATGAGTGGTTATCTAGTCAGTTAAATTAACCCTTTAACTGTAGAAGTCAGATATAGCCACTCAAAATTTCATTACCTTTAACTATTGATAGCAATTTTATATAGGAATCTGTATTTTGTTGAAGAATGTTGTCATGTTTCAAACTATTTTTGTTGGGATTATGTCAAGTTTATTGAGGTAACGGTACTTGCAGAAAATACCAGTTCTATTTCTTGGTAGATATTTAACATCATTACTGGAATAACCATGAAATTTAATTTCACAGTGAAAGGGTTAACTCAAAATATTGTAAGGTTTTTTTTTCTTTTCTGCCACTCCCACTTAGTGAATGACTGATATTGCTTTGATTCTTTCAGCAAGTATAGGAGACAACTCCAGGCTTGTTTCAGTTTTCTTATGACCTCATTAGTAAATCATAAAACTGTGGGAGAATTACCAAATAAATGTTCATGACTGGACACTGGTTGGTATAGAAAAATAAAATTATTTAAGTATTGAATGACTCCTAATGTCATCCATTTGAAAACATAAATGTTAATACAGTTCTGTATTTAAGAGATGAGGAAGTAAATAATGTATAAACGTTAATGTTAACATATTTAATGCAAGGGGCAACAAAAAGCTAACTTGATATCTGCTTGATATAGAATGAAAGCTAAAAAAAGTTCTGCTAATGGCTCAAGGTGGTGGTGGTGGTGGTGGTGGTGGTGGCAGCTTTGTCATTGATTATAATGTAGTAACAATCATCATCATTGTTTCTACAAAAGATTTCTAGCTCCCTAACCTCAACAATCTAAAATGCTTGCAGTCTCAATGAGTTAGTTTCTCTTAATTTTGCAACCAAGATAGAATTTTCAGTGAGATCAAAGTATTCCAAAGTCCTCAAAAGTTGAACATATTAATGTCTAAATATAGAGATCCTCCCACTCTCTCTCTCTCGCGCACACACACATTCACTTTCCAGCACCTTGCTTTCACCTCCACCACCAGTCACCATCATTCAATGATTACCATCTTTTCAGCACTGTATTAATCCACATGAAACAGTCTTTGTCTTGGTAACTACAGCCAGTTGTGTTGCTGGGTGGTTGTGAATGGTGGAAAGAGAGAGAGAGAGTCTTTGTACAACACTGGATAATAGCAAGATCAGCAGTAGCTATAGAGGTGTGGGTAGTGTCTATAGAGATGGTGGCAGCAGTTATTTTGGTCAGAGGTGCGATTGGAAGTTACTGCTGATTACTGCTAATTAGGTGAATATTTCAAGGTGTAATGTTTAAAAGTGGTTAATTATTATAATTAAATTATATTTAAATATTCTGTGCTAGAAGGGCAATATCCGTGACATTATTTCTTCTACAATGACACAGACCAAGAAGTGGATTATGTCTACCACTCAAGGACTCAAAATGCAAAGAACTAGAACAAATGCCGCAATATATCTCATCCAACACTCTAACAATTCCGTCTTCTCTCAACCCCACAAAAGATCAAAAGTGAAGTTGAGTTCAGTAAGATATGAACTCAGAACCAGAACGAAGATCGCAAAGCATTCTATCTACAATACCTAAACTGATATTTGAATGGCAGTATCATGTCTTGACTGTTACCTATGATCATTCTATTGTGATTGCTGCCTGCACTCAGCTTGGCTTAACTGCTGTTTGTGATGATCAGACTGGTCAGTCTTGTCTACAGACTACTCCTGCTGCTAGCTGTTATTAGCCTTGTCTACAGACTGCTTTCTGTGGTCAGCCTTGTCTACAGACTGCTCCAGCTGTTATCTGTGCTCAGCCTTGTCTACAGACTGTTCTTACTGCCGCCTGTGGTTAGCCTTATCTACAGACTGCTATTTGTGGTCAGTCTTGTCTATAGACTGCTCTTACTGCTCTATGGTCAGCCTTATCTACAGACTGTTCTTACTACTGTCTGTGGTCATCCTTGTGTACAGACTGCTCCTACTGCTGTCTGTGGTCAGTCTTGCCTGCAGACTACTCTTACTACTATCTGTGGTTAGCCTTCTCTACACACTGCACCTACAGCTATCAGTGGTCAGCTTTGTCTAACTGATGTTCTTAGTTTGGTTTAATTGCTTCTTGTGGTCAATCTATTTTTTCTAATTTCATCTTAGTCTGACAGGTTGGTCTAACTTTTGTCAGAAGATAAACTGTTTTAACAAACAGATTTTCCTAACCCTTTCAATCCACCAACCTAGAATTTGTGTTGCCTATGATTTTTGTCTGCATCCTATCAGCTCACCATTCCATTATCATGTACTTCTGTTTACCACTGTTATTTGCATACACACTTGGAAGGGGTTCAGGGTTCATAGAATTAAGCCTAGTTTTAAGACCTATTTGTACATATTTAAAGTATTCTAGATATCTGAGACAGACATACAAAGTTTAGTCAAACAGTATCAGAAACAATTTTCTTTAGAATGAAGTTTAGACCATTTTTATAGTATATTAAATGGTGAAGTGTTTGTGTAAAACTGTAATCACTGACTTTCAGTACTTATATCTCTTAATTCTTTATATTTCTTGCAGATCATTATCACTGGTTTATATTCAAGTGAAAATGACCAATCAAAGAATTTTGACCGACCAATCAAAGCAATTGCTCTTGATCCCCAGTTTTCAAAGCCAGGAAGTGGCAAACACTACATTAGTGGTGATGATAAGGTAAGACTGACCATTTTGGACTTGGTTTTTTCAAATCCTCTTCTGTCCCTCATCTAATCCTATCAACATTCTGTCTGTCTGTTCTCTCTTTCTACTTGTGTCCCCTTCCACTGTCTACATCATTTGTCCCCTTCCACTGTCTACATCTTTTGTCTCCTTCAGTGTTCTCTTGTGCCCTGTATGGTCTACCACTTTCCTGCCCTGTTCAGTTGGCATCTCCTTGGTTCTTGTCCATAACTAGTACTGCTACTACTACTAATGCTACTACTACTACTACTACTACCACCATCACTCATATGAACTATTATTCCTACAATGACAGCATTGTAAACAATAACAATGGCAGCAGCCCCAACAACAACAGCAGCAGCAGCAGCATTATCAGCAACAGCAGCAGCTGTAGTAATAACAACAAAAACAGTAACACTAGCTCTAACGACATCAACAGCAGCAGTATTATCAACAACAAAACAGGAGCAGTAGTACTGGCAACAACAGTAACAACACTAACAACATCAATAGCAGCAGTACTAACAACATCAGCAGCAGCAGCACTATCAGCAACAACAACAACAACAACACCACTGTTGGGAAACATAGCAAGGAGGAGATGAGGAGTTGGAGGTCGGAGGGCAGTTGTCTTTTCTATGCCAATCCTTCCCCCTATCAGACACAGGTGTGAAGGGACATGGAATTTCCTCTAGCATATCATATTTGCTAATTAAGACAGGTGTACCTTAATGAGAACTCTTACAACAACACTACAACTTACAATAACAGCACCACCACCACCACCTGTTAAAACTGTACTTCTAACACAAGAAATAATAGTACGTTTGGCTCTTTCATTTATGCAATCTACTTCACAGTCTCTAATAACATCAGTAAGACTGCCTACAATATGCCTAGAAATAGCAGCCAAATATTTTGCCTTCGAGTCAAGCTCTATATGATTACTCAATCTGCTAGAAATAGCTGCCAAATCTGCCTTTAAATGACACCCCACTGTATTTAAAATAGGAATGACACTTTTGGATAATCTAATCCTTGATAGTGCTGTGTCTGAAAATGAGATGATCCCAACTGGAACACCTTTGATCTTTGATCATAAGTCTGCTTGAGCAGAGTGACTATCCTAGCGTTACAACCAATGCAATCTTTAATATAGTCACTACCACCAACACAAGGAGACCTCTGTGTGACCTCTTGAACTGCTAGGAAAAGCGACCAAATTCCCTTAGCTCACACTTACTATCTTAAGTTCAAAGAACACACTGGACAATGCAGCCTTAGATATTATATATATATATATATATATAAGAACACAAATGGTTTGAGGTTTACTACTTCGATTCAATTGGATCCTGCAAATACTTACTTAATTTTTTAAAAATAACCTGAAATTTAATGATGTGCTTCTCAACCTCATGGTTCTAGGTTCAGTCCCACTGTGTCGCATCTTGGATAAGTGTCTTCTATTATAGCCTCAGGTTGACAAAATCCCTGTAAGTGGATTTGGTAGAAGGAAATTGAAACGAAGCCTGTCGTATATATATATATATATATATATATATATATATATATATATATATATATATACACACACACACACGCACACACACACACACGATGGGCTTCTTTTATTAATGTGTATGTGTGGGGGGGTCTGATCACTAAGTATCCAAACTGTTGTTATTGTAACAAAGCTAAAGCATGCAGAGTGAAGCTGCTTGGCACAGATTGACCTTGAACTTCGTTGTGCATGTGCACTGAGTTTTAACATTCTAGCTCACTTTCACTGTTTACAGCAGTGCTTGGAAGGAAGGTGTGTAGCATGTGATCATCATATTGACCATGCTGAGCAGAGAATCTACTTCAAATTTTGCCAAAAGCTTGGCGATACCTGCTCAGAGGCCTATGCAAGGTTTTCAAAAAGTTTTCATCATTGTCAACACAATCAAGATCTTGTACAACTGAAGCCCGGGTGTCTCTTTGGTCAGCTGAAGGCAGTTTAGGTACAAACTTGGCAGACACGCATCTCATACCCAGATCTTCAGTGATAATGGACTGAACTGAACTGTAACTAACCTAATGATGATTTTCCCTTGCAGCTGCATGCACATCTGCAATGCTTTTCTCAGTTTTGCGGGTTGCGGGTCTCCCAGAACATTTGCCAACATCAACATTTTTTCGGCCATCTTGGAAACATCTGAACCATTTGTACACTTGTGCGTAGCTCACACACTCCTCTCCATACACTTTCTGCAACTTTGCATAGGCCTCTGAACAGGTATTGGCATGACAACTTTATCTCTTATGGTCAATATGACGATTACACGCTACACACCATCCTTCAAAGCACTGCTGTAAACAGTGGAAGTGAGCTTAGTGTGCATGGAAAGCAGATTTCAAGGTCAATCTCTGCCAAGTGGCTTCACTCTGTTTGCTTCAGCTTCATCACTATGGCAATAGTTCAGATACTTATTGATCAGACCTCGTATATATATATATATATATATATATATATAATGTGAAATAGAAAGATGAATAATCTTGTAGTAGATTAATCAAAAGTTTAACCGATACCTTAGTAGCAAAAATCACAGCAGTAAACAGCACGGTTGGAGGTACAACCATCTGGCGTTGCAACCGTGCGTTGGTGCGGATAATTGAAATTAAAACATTATTGGTGAATTGAAGAAATGGAGCTGAACGCTGATTGAACAGAAATCGTTTTATTTCATTCTACACGTGTTTCGAAAATATATATATATATAATTCAAATTTACAGAAAGCAAAAGATGAAGACAGGTGAAGGAACAACAAGCAAGTGTATTAGTTTAACGCTCAGGAAGAATATATGTGTGTGTGTCTTTGTGTCTGTGTTTGCCACACCATCACCACTTGACAACCGGTGTTGGTATGTTTACATCCCCATAACTTAACAGATCAGCAAAAGAGACCGATGAAATAAGTACTGGACTTTAAAAAAAAGTCCTGGGGTCAATTTGTTCCACTAAAACCCTTCAAGGGGGTGCTCTAGTATGGCCATGATCAAATGACTGAAACAAGAAAAAGACTAAAACAATATATATATAATAATAAAAAGTGACAAAAGAACAAGACCTAGATATTAGATAAATAGAGGATTATTTATATATGTTATAACTTAGCAGGAGTGGCTGTGTGGTAAGTAGCTTGCTTAACAACCACATAGTTCTGGGTTCAGTCCCACTGCGTGGTACCTTGGGCAAGTGTCTTTTACTATAGCCTTGGGCCGACCAAAGCCTTGTGAGTGGATTTGGTAACAGAAGCTGAAAGAAGCTCATCATATATGTGTGTGTGTGTGTATGTGTTTGTGTGTCCCCCACCCACCAGCATTGCTTGACAACCGGTGCTGGTGTGTTTACGTCCCCATAACTTAGCGGTTCAGCAAAAAGAATCTGATAGAATAAGTACTGGGCTTACGGAGAATAAGTCCTGGGGTCGATATGCTCGACTAAAGGTGGTGCTCCAGCATGACCACAGTCGAATGACTGAAACAAGTAAGAGAATAAAATAAGGAGCTTGCTTCACAACCACATGGTTCTTGGTTTAATCACAGTGCGTGGCACCTGGGGCATATGTCATCTACTATATCCCCAGGCTGAAAGAAGCTCATTATATGTGTGTGAATGTGAATGTACCACTTTGTATATGTCCCACACCTCTGCTTGACAACAGGAATTGGTTTGTTTATGTCCTGGTAACTTAGTAGTTCAGCTAAAGAAACTAATAGAATACCAAACTTTATTAAAAATTAAGTATTGGGGTTGATTTGTTAATATAAACCCTTCAAGGGGATGCCCCAGCACAGCTGCAATCCAATCTTTTACAGACACGAATCAGAGATAAAAGATATATCTATCTATATCTATCTATATATATATGTGTGTGTGTGTGTGTATATATATATATATATATATATAATGATGGTCATGGTTGGAAGGCCAGTGATCATAGGTTTTGCTCAGTTGGGGTTGACCTGGGGCCAAACAATAACCTTACCTTCAACTCCCCCTTCATTTACAAAACTACTTCTACCATCATACATTTATCCGGTGATGGTGATGGTGGTTGTGTGTGTGTGTATGTCTGTGTGTGTCTGTGCGTGCGTGTTTGTAGTGAGAATGGTGAAATAACAGAGGTGCAGAAGGTAGGGATGGAGTTGGGATGTATGTTTGTTTTCAGGCCTGAAGAACTAAATCAATATTGCCTACCTGATGACCAGCTGCTGTGTGGCCAGTGGGGGTGGGAGGGGCAAGGCAGTGGTAATGTGTTGATGTTAGTGCTGATGGTGGGGATGTCTGTTGGTGGTGGTGGTTGTGTTGATGGTGATGGCTGTTGTTGTCAGTATTAGTATTGATGGCAGAAGTCTATTTTCACTCACTATCACATACATACCCTTTCTCTCTCTTTTTCTCTCACTCTCTCATTCATTCATTCACATTGTATCTCACTCTCTCATTCATTCATACTGTATTCCACTCGCTCTATATATGTAGCTTACACCCTCTTTTTCACCCTTTTTCTTACTCTCTTTAACCCTTACCCTTGGACATATTTCATTCTCTCCTTCCTTCTTTTCCTTTCTCTCTATTCCCTCCTCTCTCTCTTTCTCCCTCGTCCCTTATCTTCTTCTTAGCCCTCTCTCTCTTTCTCTCTCTCTCTCACACACACCTGTTTTCTTCCTTATTCTCTCTCTCTCTCTCACCCCATAAATCTATTCAGTATTTCTTTATAGTCCACCATCTCTCGCACCCCTCCTTGCTCAGTTGCTGGGGGGAACTTCAGCCTATCAGCCAATCAGATATCTCAGCTGCTGCTGCTAATCTCGTTGTGGTAGCAGTGGTTGCGGTAATAGTATAGGTGATGGTGTTCATGTTGATGGTATCAGTGATGGTATTGGCAGTAGTGGTGGTGGTGGTGGTGGTGGCGGCAGTTGTGTTGTTGTGATGATGATGATGATGATAGAGGTAGTATTAATCTTGTGATGGTGTGGGAATAGTGGTTAGTTATGGTTGTTGTGATGATGGGAACACAGAAAGTTGCTGCTGCTGCTGTTGCTGTGTAGCCCAGGGTCAGCCCTCATTGGGCAAAACTGTGGTCAACGAAATTCTACTTATGACTATCCTGTGCTTTTACATATATTGATGACGATACTGTCCAATGTGTCCTCCTGTGTATTTTATTTATTTTTTTTTTCATTTTCAAGAACGGTGGTAGGGGTTGACTGGAAGGAATTGTACTTTTCTTTCTAGCAGCTGAAGTGACCACATAGGACCTCCATCTTTGGCCTCAAGAAAGTTGATGTAATAGATGGTGGTGGCACTGTTGGCGGTGGTGACTGCTGCAGCAGCAACAGAAGTGGTTGTGGTGGTGGCAGTGGTATGATGGTGGCTGGTGTGGTAGTGCTGTAGATGGTGTGGGAATGACACTGAGTTACTACAGTGAGTGATGGTGCTGATGATTACAGGTAGTTATTATGGTGGAGGTGGTGGTTGTAGTGGTGATGGTGATGGCACGTGTTACAGTTTTTCATGTTGGTGGTCTTTGGTAGTGGCTAAGTCGCTGGTGATAGTTATTGAACTGGTAGTAGAAATAGTTATTGGTACCAGCAGTGGTTGCAATGATAGTAGAGGTAAGGGTGGTTGTGGTGTTGGCACTGGTAGAGACAGTTACTATACTAGTGGTGGTGATGGTATTGATGTTGGTGATGTTTATTGTAGTAGTGATGATGGTGGTGGTGGTGGTAGTAGTGGTGTCAGTGATGATAGATAGAAATGGTTATTGTACTGGTACCAGTATAACAGTGGTAGCGTGGCTGGTAGTGGAGGTGGTTGGTGTCGGTTTAGTTAGCTGCTGTTTTATTTGAATACTTAGTCATTTTAAAATCAATAGCAGTCAGATTGTTTCTGTTCAGCTTACCATCAACAAAAATTGTAAAGTTAGCACTAACTATCGAATACCTTCCATTGGCTTCTATATTATTACAACACTGCATTGTACACTCCTGACTGCAACAGTGAAACAAGCTAGACAACACTTAGCATTCCAACAACATGCAACATCCTAGTGCATTTGTTTGGGGGAGGGTTTTTTTTCTTTTGTATTCTTTTTTTTTTACTCCCCACTTCTTTCCATTATTTTTTTTTTTTTTATAAATTTATTTTCCCTCTCTCACTACTCCCTTCCTCCCTTTCCACCCACCTCCCACTCCTCATGTCTTCTGTATTCTCCGAGTTGAATCTATTTGCAGTAATCTGTAACGGAATTTTTTTCTTTCCTTTTCTTTTCTTACATTTTCTTGAGAAATTGTCAGTTCCTGGTGTATTTTCTTTTTTTCTCAAGGGATGATTTTTCTATATAGTTTTTTTCATTCTTGTATCTCTCTCTCTCTCTCTCATATATATATATATATATATATATATATATATATATATATACATACTTACATCGCTTCTTTCTCCTTTTTTCTCCTCCCTCACCCTCTCTCTATCTCTCTCCAATGAACAAATTGTATGAGGTATGTATAAAGAGTCTGATGTAAAACAATGTATAATAGATTACTATATAAAGTGTGTGTATGTGTGTAAGAAATGGGACATTGTAATGTGATGGAGTGTGTGCAGTGAATGAAGAGAACTAAAATCTGTGTGTGTGTGCATGTATGTTTTAGAAGTTTTATATTTATTGTATGACAGTGGAACATATGACAGTGTATGTTGAGAAGTATGAAGGATGTGTGTGTGTCAAAATTTGATATTACTGTATAGTTATGAAACTGGAATGGTGTGTTTAAAAGAATACATAAGAAGTTTCTAAAGTTAGTGATCTATGATCATTGAATGTAGGGATAGGACTGTATAAGTTGTGTTCTACTATGTAAGATGTGTATATGGTAATAAAAATATGGATAGTGAGTATCAAGGACTATATGTGTTGTGTTTATTAAGTATGATGCATGTATGCAACACTGTGAAACATGCTCAGTGAATAGAGAAGAACGTGCTAAGCTGGCAAGTTGGATATAAAACATAAACTTAGAAGAATAGCTGATTTCTAGGTTGAGAAAGTAATTGAGAAGTAAAGGTATTGGCTGCTGTGTGCAGAAGAGATTGCTCCTGGGAAATAGGTCTGTCATGTTGATGGGTGATGTATTTAAAGGTAAAGAAGTGTTGGAAAGTACATAGGATAGAGAAAGAGAGAGAGAGAGAACAAATTTCAGCCACAGAGCAATAGTGGTCTAACATTGGTTGCTCAAGTTTTAGCCACAGAGCAATAGCAGTGCCAAAACTGGCCACTCAGTTGGCCAAAGAATAATACTTGGTACTTCTTTAAATGTTTTGTCCAACGCATGCCAGCTTGAGAAAAGCAGTTGTAAAAACGATGACATATATATATATTATCATCATTGTTATATATATATATGTGTGTGTGTGTGTATGTATATTTAATTCATGCCACCCAAGACACACCAAAACAAACATCCCCTTCAACCTTGCAAGAAGGATATGCACAATAGTGTCAGAACAAAATACCAGAGACTTTAGACTGCAAGAACTCAATAACACCCAAATTGACAGACACTACCCAGTTCAACTCATAGAGGATGGAATCAGACGTGCAATACAAATCGACATAGAAACCTTAAGAAAAGTTCAACACAGCAAAAAATACTGCCGTATATATATACATACAACCCCAGAAACAAAGAAGCCCTCACCATCATCACCCAAAATTTACCAATACTACATAAGGACCCCAAATTAAAGGAAGTTTTACACATACATAAAATCATTAAAAGCCACAAACAACCAAAATCACTGAAAAAGATCCTCACAAAGGCAAAATTATTTTCTAAACTAATGGATGCAAAAGTGAAAAAATGTGGTTGACCAAATTGTGCAACATGCTCAAACCTTTTAGAAGGATCAGAATTCCTTTTCAAAGAGGGACAAAAATTCAAAATCAAATCTGACTTTACTTGTGCTTCAGAAATCCTGACTTATGTTATAAGATGCTTGGGCTTCCACCAAAACTACATGGGGTTCATGGGATTATTGCTCAGATGCAGATGCACTCTGCATCAACAGCAGATTGCATTCCCAGAATACAGAATGATACCCTTTAGTGAACATTTTGAGAAATGCGCAAAGCAATTGCTACCACAGTTTGTTACCTTCCATTCTATCAATGTGCCATTGGAACACGAACACAAGTTAGATTAAATAAGAAAACCTTCTTCATTGAAAAATATAAGCCATTTCTAGCATTTTTAAATAAGGAAACTCACCTCATTGAAAAGAATATAAAGCAAAATCTAACCACTTGTAACATTCTATTCTTTCTAAACCAAATCATATTAAATTAATAAAACCTAGTCATTCCCAACATTTTTGTTGATTATCTCCCTTATACCGGAAAAAATCCCTGATTACCTTCCCCTGTCTGGAACTCCATATTTCACAATGTAGCAAAGACATGACATGATATAGGTAAAGAAATTTTTGAAAAGAAAATACAAAACCGGTTATTTCTCCAAAAACAGTGTTACTATACACAAAAATTTTATAACATTTTTCTAACATAACGATTTAAATATATTCTTTAACTATATAACACAAGCATTCTGTAGTTTTTTTCTCTCTTTTTTTGTCTTTTATACATCCAACCACATGCTTTCACATACCAACTCTCTTACCTATATATATATATAATATACATGTATGTGTGATGTTTTGCAAACAACTTGCATATGCAAGTGCTACCAGTCGAAAGCTCTGCATACCAGAAGCCAAAAAGTGTATGGAGTCATAAGGAGAGAATGTGTGCTATTTAGGGGCCTACCTCTCGACAGCACCATTGCGCACTGGCCCCCTCACCAATATGAGGCCCCTCTTGCTAGATCAACTAGTTATCAAATAAAGCTCAATATTCTTCTAGCCATTGCTCACTGTCTTTTTGTAACCAAATCCAGTGGCTAGCCTTTTCCACTGTAGTTTGAATATCGGTCATGGTGGTATTGACTTTACGATGAGTTAGGCCTAATGATAACAACAGTCACCTCACACTGTGTCTAATAAATCCTCTGCATCTGACTTTGATTGGAAAATGCTCCGCTTTCCAGCCTGCGTCTTCACCTTCCTTGAGGAAGTTTACATAACGGTCAATCTTTTGAGCCCAAGTGGTGTGCATGTTATCTTTATGAGGAACCATTAACTTGACTAGATTCACCACTTTCTTTCTTTCACACCACAGTATTTTAATTTTTTCAGCTTGTTCTTGGAGAAAAGAATTTCCTTGGTCGCTACAAGAACTACGTTTTACATAAGGGAGAAGGTCCAATCCGAAACATTAAATGGAAATCTTTTCTCATAGCCTGGGCCAATGATAAGGTAAGTGGAATTTTGGAAGACATTTGATTTATATGCTGTAGTTATGTTTGCTTAAGAAGGATGCTCTGAATTCATGTGGTTTTGGGTTCAGTCCCTCTGCACAGCATCTTGGATAAGTGCTTATCAATGCTATGTGAGGGAATTTGGTTAAATAGAAATTACTGCAAGCCAATTGTCCCATTATGTATGTATGTGTGTGTGTGTGTGTGAATATACATACATACATGTAAAAATGTAAACAAACATTTTTGCTTTGTAAGAGTAATTTACCCAGTATTTCTACTGTTCTAACGGCAATTTTGCGTTAAAAAAAATCATCTGATTTGTATCACACATACACACACACATATGAAATAATTCTTTTTTAAAATGATAAAACTCAATGCAGATGAAGCATATAAATATTCTATTAAAATTTCTTTAGATAGAAATAGTCAAAGGCTGCCTATGGAACCAGAACCCCCATCTTCACATCTTTGCAAAAGGATTTGTAACCCAATTTTTACATGCTCTTATTTATAGCTTTATCTGCTTCAGGTTTCATTGTTCCAAAGAAAAATTATTTCACATTCTCTTGTAGTTCCTAATTTCTTATAGCGGATATATATATTTATATATATATATATATAAAACATACAAGGAGTTTTCATCAGGGCAACTCAAACATATAGGTATGCGTTCTGCATGCTCAAATTGGTATGCCACTTAAATTCTGGTTTGACCTGCAGTAGATGTGATTTTGTGATTGCCATTCTAAACAGATAGAAGTGGCTTCTCCTTGAGCCAATAGGTATATATTAAAGCAAAAAAGAAAAGGCAAACAGTTTGGCAAGACTTGACAAGGACATTTAATTTAGCTACATAATAAAAGGTTTAGATAGTCTCTAACAGCTTATTCTAGAATATCCCAGCTATTGGAACATCATATCGAACAAGGACTCCATAGACTGAGAAAAGTGTCGTCAGAGAGAGATAGGTTAAACATAGTAATGGTGAAAGAATATTCCTCATCAATGATAATTATTGTGATTCATTATGTCCAGAAAGGGAGAAGAAATCAAATTAAAACATATTCATTAGGTAAATTCATGAACAGAAAGAATGGCTTGATAGTAATCCCTGGCCCTAAAAGGGGCGGGATGATCACCCCTGGAGTACATTTAGTAAGGATTGATCTTCTGTTAAATAGCAACACCAGCCCTTTAAAGCCTAAGGAAATTTTCAAATGTTACAAAACAGATCTATCCAACCCACACTAGAATGATTAAAGAACAGTATAAACAGCGATTGATGGTTTTAAACATACAATTGGCTGGTGGGAGTGGGGGTGATTATTGAGAGAGTGAATGAATGGGTGAAAGTTGGGAGAATGGTGGGTTGATGGTATGGAGAATGAGGAAGAAGAGGAGGAGGAGGATTAAGATAAAGAATCTGGGGACCCCTCTACTTCTCCCTTTGCACTATTAAAGAAAATAAACATATGTTTATCTTTGTGTTTTTCTTTTCCTCCTCAGGGTGTGAAAATCTATGACATGAGTCTAGAGTGCCGCATAACCAACATTCCAAAAGATCATAGGTAAATCTTTACAATTGATTATTATTGTTGTTATTCTTATTATTATCATTATTATTTTTAGTATTATTAGTATTATTGTTCTTGTTTGTTTTTGATGTTATTTTTAAATGATTAAAAAATAAAAAGTGCTTTATATGTGTGTATATATATATATATATATATATATATATATATATATATATATTTTTTAAAAATCGATGTTAATTAAAATGCAGAGATTTATCAAACAAAATTAAAACATAAATGAAATGAAGAATGGGAGAGAGAGAGGGGTGAGATAACAGTATTTGGTGAAATAATGGTGTTGGCGGTGGTATGGTGGTAGAAAAAATAAGAAAATACAAAGATGTTTTCATCTTTGTATTTCATATGAAATGATGAAGAAAAATTGAGAGAGGAGGAAGGAGTGGGTTGGTGACCTTGAGTCTGGGGTTTGTCTGTGTTGGTATATGTAAGCAGTCTGTATGTGTATGTTTCTGTGTGTTCATGTACATGCATGCATACATACACACTATTAAGACTATCTTTCTCATAGTGTGTATGCATGTGTGCATGTATCTTTATTCCTAGCTATGTATTTGTATGTCTGTATATGTGTATGACTTGTGTGTGTGTGTGTTATATACCAGGGTGCAAGCATAGTCCACCAGTTAATAAGTCTGTGTTTTAATAATGAGGTCTCGTGTTCAATCCTACAGCACATTGGACAGGTATTTTCTATGACAAGCTTGGATTTAATCAAACCTTATAAGGGTAGTATAGGTAGACCGAAGCTACATTAACCCAATGGGTGGACTGCACCTGTAATTTAAATGGCAAGCTTTTCTATACATAGCATCTCACTGAATCTGCCTAAGGATTGCATGAAAAGCATGTCTGTGGTATACTCAGCTACCTAACACCATAACTTTAATTTAGTGTTTCTCAAGGTGGGGTGCACGACCTACCAGCAGGGTATGGCAATATTTAAACATTTGGGGTGCAGTTAAAAAGCTTGCTTTGCAAACACATGGTTTCAGGTTCAGTCCCACTGCACAATACATTGAGCAAGTTTCTTCTACTATAGCCTCGCATCAGCCAATTCCTTGTCAGGGAATTTGATAGACAGGAACTATGTGGAAGCCCATTGGAGGAAGGCAGTGTATATATTTGTGTGTGCTCCACCTCCCACACTCACACCCTAACCTGCTTGACAGCTGGTGTTGGTTTGTTACATCCTGTTAGTGGTTTGGCAAGAAAGACTGATAGAATAAGTACTGGGGGTCAATTTGTTTGACTAAACCCTTCAAGGCAGTGCCCCAGTATGGCCACAGTTCAATGACCTAAACAAGTGAAAGATAAAAGATATATTTAAACACTTCCTCCTCAGTCCTTCCTCTTTGGCACACATCCTTCCAGGTCTAACTTACAACCACTAAAACTGCACTAATCTCAAATTTTTTTTAGTTTAATGGAGTTGCATGGGTGTGAGCAGGGCTGGTTTTAAGCCAATTAGATTTATTTAAATTGGGCCCTGCACACATACTCAAGCAGAGGACACTATGACGAATTTTTAGTATATCATTGTGGCTAATGATAGAGCCTCAAACTCTCAATGCTTTTTGGCTGAGACTTTCATCCTACACGAAGCATAAAACATCAATATTCAGCTTTTGTAGAGTAGAGGGTGCCGCTGACAATTTTCTAATTGGGCCCTACTCTTCCTAGTGTCAGCCCTGGTGTGAGTCAAGTTATCTGATTGTTTAGAATAACAGACACTATCAGAGAAAATACTAGCCCTTTGTGCCACACATTGGAACTGAACATGAAGCCACATGGTTGTGAAGCAAACTTCTTAACCACACAGCCATGCCTTTGCTTATTATTAACACTAATATTGATAAACTCTATTCTCTTTCCAGTAATCGACCTGACCTCTATCAGTGTAATCTCTGCTGGAAAGATGACCGAACCTTGCTGGTTGGCTGGGCAGACTTAATTAAAGTATGCATCTTCTGTTTTTTAGCTCTTCCTCGCATACCTTTCATGTAATTACCCTTCCATTCTACATTAATATTCCCCTTATAACCTTTCTATACAGTCTATGTTCATTAAATCCCTCTCCATAATCACCATCGGATGTCAGTGAAGGGAAACTTGAGGCAGGGAAAGGAACAACTGCAGAATCACACAATTTGTTCAACATATTGACTGAATCTTTCTCAGCAAACTGCTTACCATTCTTTTAAAAGAATTGGAAATCACATATTTTATCATATGTTGGTAATTTTAAGACAACCTGCTCCACATAAAAGATGAAATAGCTGTTGTTAGAAATGTTGATCAAATGGGGGCTGGGGGTCATCCTGGACATCTACTCTTGATAGCAAAATTGTTATTGCTTAGCCTCTGGTCATCCCTGCTTAAGCAAACCTACAGTGAAAAGTATTGCAGCTGTTAAAATCCCATTTTTCTTTTTCTTTTTTGGGGGTTTTTTTTCAAACTTCTTCCTTCCTTGTTTTTTCTCTTTAGACAATAGGAGTAATATGAGGACGATTTGGTTGCTATTTCTGGCAGACCAAGCTGCCACATAAAGGTTTGCATCTGTGGCTCATGAAAACAGAACATTCCTCGATTGGTTGGTATTGATGGAACCAAGACTCTTGTTGCTATCGCTAGCATTTACCACACACTCCTGTTAGTAATCATAAATATAAGGGGTCTGGGGCTCACTTTACCTACTCCCACCCTTAACAATACCCTTTTATTGACTGTTATAGATGTAATGAATCTAAGGCTCATCAACAGTTCCAACCCTTAATAATTGTATGTTTTGGTTGATGTAGTGTTGTTTAGCCCTTGGTTGGGTCTCATTGAGCAGGCCTAACTTTCAAAGGAATTCCAGCTGTGACCATTCTATCTTTTTGTATACCAAGGACTATATTATTATCCATTGTGTCCTTCACATTTCAAGGAGATTCATGGAAATGTGTATGATGTTGTCATAAAAATGATGTGTGTATAATGGGCTCTTGGCTTCTATCAACATCATTGTTGTCGTCATAGTTATCATCATCATTACAACTACCATCCCTGTTAGCTGCTATGATCATCATGATTATCTTCATCCCTATTCCCCTTCCTTTATTATTATCATCACTCTTATCACCAACTCCTTTCTTTATCATCATTACATTCGTCACCATCATCTTCCCCATCCCTCCATCATCGTTACCCACCCCCATCCTTCAATATCTTCACCCTCATCATTATCCTCTACCTTCATCACCAACGCCCTCCTCATCATACCAATATTCTACACTGCATTTCATCCCTTTCACTGCACCCCATTTAATGTCTATTCTACTTCCCTTATGGGGGTTTGCTAGGTTGGCTAAACTCTATCACCATTGCAAAGTATGAGCCAAAGTACTAACAAACATGAAAATTAAAAGATTCTATTTCTCTAATTTAATATATTTTTTATTTCCTTTTGTAATTTGAACCTGTATCTCATGTCTTTCAGATCTGTGTGGTTCGTGATAAAACATCTGATGTCGATGCAAACATGCCTGAACGCTTTGTGGAAATCAGTAAGAATTTTAGATTAGTTTCTCTTTGATAACTTTCCGTTTGTCTGTCTGTCTACCTCTGTATGTGTATGTCTTATTGTCTGGCTGTCTATTTATATATCTGTATGTTTTATTGCATGTCTGCTATATATGTACATATTCTGTTCTCTGTTTGTCTTACAACTGTATGCTCTGTTGTCTATCAGTCTTGTTATAGATGTGTATGTTCTCTTGTCTGTCTGTTAGACCTGCTAGAACACGTGTATATGTTTTATTCTCTATAAATCAGATTCTTCTATAAATCAGATTTTTCTCCTAAACAAGAAAATGCAATTTCCTGTAAAATTGATTCTTAATTTATTAAAATTATCCCACCTTTTCTTTGAGAGTTGCTAACATTTGCCGTTGGGTCTCTGTTTTCTTTCTCTCCAACTTGATGGTAGAGTCAGATTTCACTTCATTAAGAATTTTTTGTCTATAACATTTGGTACACTGCTGCCTATCTTTGATCTTTTACTTGTTTCAGTCATTAGATTGTGGCCAAGCTGGAGCACTGCCTTGAAGGGCTTAGTCAAACAAATCAACCCTCATACTTACTTTTAAATCTGGTACTTATTCTATCAATCTCTTTTGCTAAACTGCTTAGTTACAGAGATGGAAACAAATACCAGTTGTCAGGGACAAACATAAACACATACACATATACATCATCATCATCATCATCATTTAACATCTATCTTCTATACAAGCATAGGTTGGATAGTGTGACAGGAGCTGGCAAGCCAGATGACTGCACTGATCTCTACTCTATGCTTTGACAAGTGTTCTACAGCTGGATGCCCATCCTAGCACCAACCACTTTACAGTGTACTGGGTGCTTTTTAAGTAGCACCAATACTCAGAGGTCACCAACTAAATTGCTAGACAAGACCTCTCAAATGAAGTGGGGGAGTAGTATTGTACGAAGTGGCTTTGTGCCTAATGATGAGAGATTAAAGGAATTGAACCTTAAACCATGTGGTCGCAGAGCAAGCTTCTTAACCACACAGTTATGCCTGTGCGTATATGAATTAGGTACAAGGTCTGATGAAAAGGGATTCGAACTGGTGCTTACAACACATACCAATTCGGCATTTAATCTCCTTTGAAGTAGTTCCCTTTTGAAACCACACACTTTACCCAGCATCATTTCCATTCATGGGAGCATCCCTGGAACTCCTTTTATGGGGACAGCAAGCAGCTGCCTCGTTGCGTCCCTTTCAAGTGCAATTTGATTTTTGGAAAGTGATAAAAGACACAAGGGGCCAGATCTGGGAAATATGATGGTTGTCAAACCTGGGGAATGTTGTGCTTGGCCAAAACCTGTTGCACCAAGCTTTGCTAAGTGAGTAAATGCATTGTCATGGCAGAGTTGCCACTCACTAGATGCATGCAATTCTGTCCCACAACCAAACTCTCTACACACTTTACTTCCAAGCACTGTCATAAACAACAACAGAAATGAGTGATAATGCCATAACTTAATGTGCATGCACTGCAGAGTTCAAGGTCAATCTGTGCACTATGACTTCACTCTGTGTACTTTAGCCTCGTTACCATAGCAACAGTCCTGATACTTTTTGATCAGACCTTGTATATATACAGAAGGTGTTGGAGAAGACTTTTACGGATTCCATGGACAGCGAGGCTCACCAATGGAGAAGTTCTTAAGCAGATCAGGCCGAAAATGTCGCTAGAAGCTAGGATCACCAAGCATAGATTGGCATATTTTGGTCATATTATGCGGAGAAAATCCCTGGAGAAGGACATCGTGCTCGGAATGGTCAGTGGCAAGAGAGGAAGAGGCCAACCAAGAACCCGCTGGCTTGACACCATCAAGAGTGATACCGGAATGGACATAGCCAATCTGAATGAAGCGGCCCAGGATAGAACTGACTGGAGGACACTGATCCATCGAGTAACCGAGAGTCGACTTTGACTGAGCGGATAGATAGATATGTTCTATTGTCTCTTTCCATGTTTGACCACCCATCTATCCTGTTGTCCCATTGGCTTGCTGTGTTTCTGTTCCGTTGTCCTCTCTTTCTTCTTTTCCTGCCATTTCGTCTTTTCTCTCTTATCACCATGATCCATCCCATGTACCTCTTCCTTCTATATATACCCTGCCCCCATCAGCAACTGTGTTAAGTTCCTTATCACCACCACCCATGCACAAACAACATCAGCAAGCACCCCCATCTTCAAATAACCCTAACTCTTCCCCTTCTGGTCTCTTGCAGCCCACATGTTCACTACCACACCAGAATCCAACTGCTATATATGTGGAATAGCACCCCTGGAAAACAATCTGGTTGTCTTCACCTATGACAAAGAAGGCCAACATATTGAGGTCAGTGTCTACTTCACTAAATTGAATTAATTTAGCACCTTTTATTTTTTACTTACTAACTCTATGAATATAACACCCCAGTCTTGCATGTGTGGTAAAAGGGTGAGACAAGGAGTGTATTTGTGTGTGTGTGTTTGTGAGGGAGGGAAATAGACCCTGTGTGTTTACCTCTGAGTGTGTATATGTGCAAATATGAACAGTGTGTGTGTATGTGTGTGTGTGTGCAAGTGTTAAACAGGGTTTGTGTATGCATGTGTGTATTTGAGCATTTGTGTACGTGTGGGTCTTTGTATAGGTACAAATGTGGGATAGAGAGAATGTCTGAGTATGACTGGTATAGTGGAAGTGATTGTATCACTATGGTTCATTGTTACATTTATTTAACCAAGAGAGCCTCTAAGTGGCCTCTTAATCTGCTAGAAATGATAGCTATTCCTTGCCAGCTTAAAGATCTAATGTAACTGTACTGAGCATGTTTTGTGATTGGTTGAATATGTCTTCTGTTTTTCTTCTTCTCCTCCTTACTGACATAAGATGACTAACACTCTAAAATATTCTTGATTGTCTTAATGACAAATATTTTATCACCTCTCTCTCATAAATGATTTGACATGGTTTATTTTCTCATACAGGGTGGTAAGTTCAAAGCTGACCGACCCCACCTTCAGATATGGGAACCAGAGGAAAATTACTATGAGGAGATATCTGATGATGCTTTATCTTTCCGAGGATTCGAAGAATACCGATGTTTTGACTATCATCTTGGTAAGTTTTTCACACTGTACCCTACAACTTCTGGCATTTTTTTTATTGCATACTCCAACAGCCTCTACCTTCCTCATTCCCATTGTGACCACAACGAGGACTCAACACATGCATGAATTGACCAGACCCTGAAGAAATAAAACCTGCCATACTACTGCTTACCAAAGTGTGGATCTGAAACATTGGATCTGTGAATCACAACTGATCATTTAACACACCCCGTGTTGAGCTGTCTAGAACTACACAACATGAATGATTGGTTATTACAGTGTAAATTGCAATAATTAGTAGTTCATTTTTATGCATAGCTGTGTGGTTAAGAGGTTTTCTTCCCAGCCTTATGAATTCGGGTTCAGTTCCATTGCATAGCACTTTGGACAAGAGTCTTCTACTGTAGCTCCAGGCCAACCAAACACCTGTGCATGAATTTGATAGAAAGAAACCTATCATATATATATATATATATATATATATATATATATACACACATACATATATATAAAATGTGTGTGTGTATATTCGTATCTCCTCTTAACATTGTGTGATAGTTATGATAGTTATGAGTGTCACTCTCATACAAGTAGTGTCATTATTTTCCAATATTCTGCATAAACATATCTGGTCATAGAAAATCTTCCCCAATTAACACCATCCAACCTATGCAAACGTGCAAAAGTAATTAGTAAAAAAATGGTGATGATGATGAGCATACTCTTGCCTTTGGCCCACAGGTTTGCTGTGTCCTCTCTTTGTCTTTTCCATTGCTACTATAATGGCCTCTGCTCCTCAGAGCCTCACACCTCCACCACTTAGACACCCCCAAGCCACTCATCTCTTCAAATCTTGTCACCCTTGGTGCATCCAATGTTCTCAACCTGGCATTAACCATTTTGCCCAGTTATCTCTTTCCAATACATTGGCTCTCTGGAACCTTCTCCCTGTTCACGTCTTTCTCGAAGCTGTTGATCTGCAGCAGTTTCAAACAAACCATTAATGGCATCAAGCTCACAAGTCTCAGAGGGCCAGCAAGTGTCATAGACATTGCCCCTTTTTCCAAACTCAACAAGTTTATAAAAATTATCCCAGTATGAAGGCAGAAATATATTTTGGTTGTAACCATTGAGGGAAGACTCTAGTAACAGTGGTGTTGCATCACTACATTTGTGAATTAACATGATACTATTAACTGTAATTAATCAACCTTCTTACTACTTAGTAACTTCCTGTCCATTGCAATAATTGATGTATTTGTTATGAAGATTCTCATGTAGCTGGGTCTGTCTATTACAGAGTGTGTTGTTGAAGAAAGTCTTTACTTCCTCATTAGCCCTAAGGACGTTGTTGTGGCCAAACTGAGAGATCAAGATGACCACATTACCTGGTTATTGGAACACGAACGTTATGAGGTCAGTATAGTTGAGTATTGTCAGTGTATCTGGTCAGGACAGGTCACAGTTGACTGAATCAGAGTAAATGTTAATCAAAGAGGCTTTGTCTACCATCATTGAACCTGGATACTGTCACTGGATTCTCAATGGCTCACTTTAGATCTGTGTTTTCCAGTTTATTTTCCCCCAGGACCCAGTATAACTTCCCAGAAAAAGGATGCCCCATGGTGGTTGGAAAAAAACAGCTTTATTTTTAATATTTTATCTCAATTATTTAATACAAAAGAATCTATCGGTAATTCTTTTATTAAGTACTGAGTACAAAAAAAATGCACATTAGTGACTAAGAAAAAGACATGAATCACTTTAAAGAGAGCCTTGTGCCTGGCAACTACAGCACCACACCACACCACAATTTTCCCAGGCCCCACTGGTGGGGATTTCACTGCTTTAGATACTTGCAAAATAAGCACCATGGGAAGGTGAGTTATGCCACAATTTGATTGTCGTATCAAAAGAATGAGTGTTAAATTTGTCTCAAGGAAGGACATCTCTCTATCTCAGGTAACATTATCTGATGTTCTGGGACATTCTCACACAAGTATGTAAATCAATACATGTAGAATTAAGTTGGCTACTTGAATCTCACCGTACTGTCTTAGAAATGGTTACATTGGATAATGTGGCCTGAGGTGCCCTGTATCTTGGCAAAAAATGTGATGGTCACAACTGGAACACTTTTGTTCTTGCCTCAGCTAGCTCATGGCTAAACATCAGTATGATGCTGCCCCAGGCCTACTATTTTGTGTGTATGTGTCTTTGTATGTGTCTGTCTATATATACATGACATCACCGTGTTTATGCCAACATTTAACGCAGTGAATAGAAGTTTCTGGCATTAAGCCATTGGAATCTTGCACAGACTTCCAGAAGCTGTAATTGGAATCCTGGAAGCCAAACATATCCAGATCTGATGTATAAATACTGCCATTTGCTTTCACTAAGCTACAGCAGAACATAGTTCCGTCTACTGAATTCCATTTTGAGATCCAGATATCTCGTAATGATATTTATTATTCATAAAATGTATATGGTATGGTCATGATTGTGGTTAAGAAGTTTACTTTGCAATCATATGGTCCCTGGTTCAACCCTACTGTCTGACATCCAAGGCAAACGTCTTGTAGCCTCAGTTTGGCTGATGTTTTACAAGTAAAATTTGATTGATGGAAACTATAGAAGCTTGTTATGTGTGTGTGTGTGTGTGTATTTATGTTTACTATTACAAAATATGTATTGATAGGGTCCCTTTATGTCAAAAAGTTACTTAGCTATTCAATTAAATAAATATCAGACTGAAATAAGAGCTTGAGACCATATGATCAACTGAAAACCTTTGACAGCAGTGCTCCACCATGACCACAGGAACCCAGTAAAGAATACTAAAATGGAAGTATTTGTTTTTCAGTGAGTTGTTGTTGTTGTTTAGTCCCTGCTCAGATTTATAATCAGAAGCATTTAGGCCTCTTCCTCTGCCACCTCCTCTTCCTCCTAAACTTCCTTTCTTTCTTCCTCCTCCTCTTCCTTTTTGCAGAAATAGTATAATCTAGAGCTGCTTGATCTACCTTTTTCAAAGATGGTGGGGTGCAGTTTGAGGGACATGTGGTTGTTTCTTCTAGCAGATCAAGCAACTATATAGATGCTTCCTGTTTGGTTCATGGGTGGATGGTCTTGGAAAATGGTAATTCTTTGCAGAGCATGTTCTCCGTGGCAATTTTATTCCTAGCCACAATGTAATTTTTAAAACTTTATATATATATACAGTGGTTTTAAATTGATATTAATCAAATTAATATTCAATTTTTCACCCTTATTATTTAAATTTATATATATTTATATATAGATAGAGAGGTAGATAGATAGATAGATAGATAGATAGATAGAGAGGTAGATAGAGAGATAGATAGAGAGATAGAGTGGTAAATAGAGAGGTAGATAGATAGATAGATAGATAGATAGATAGAGAGGTAGACAGACAGACAGACAGATAGGTAGGTGGGTAGGTAGATAGATATAAAATCAGCATCGTCATCATCATTGTTCTGTTATTCTTTTACTTGTTTCAGTCATTTGACTGCTGCCATGCTGGAGCACCGCCTGTTGTTATTATTATTATAAATACACTTCTGAGCTTCAGTTTCACTTGCTCTGGCTAATGCTGTAAGAGAGGACAACAACCTGTTGTCAAGGGTCTCACAGGGTCTTCTTCCATGATACTTAACATCCAAGTACCAGTCTCAAAATTCTCACTGTCCCCAATAAAACAGTTTTCTGAGCATGTTCTACCCTTGTGTCAATTTCTCAAATCTGGTTGTTAATGCTCCCAGTGCCCCTACAACTATTGGGATGACAGTTGCTATCTTCATTACCCACATTTGTACAATCTCCTTTTGTTGTAGCTTGTGCTTCTCAATCTTTTTCTGTTCTTTATCATCCACTCGTACATCCCCAAATATGGCAATATCTATGATCTTGGCTCCTTGTCTTTCCCTTCCATTTCTCTGAGGTATTTGTCTTTCATATTATTATTCAGTGGTCTTTTTTTTATCACGTGCTTTCACTGGACTACCAAATGCAGCTCTGTGTGCCTTGGGTATGGGCTGTGGGTTGCTGTGATGCTCTTATTTTTACTGTATTGAAAGTGTTTTACAAAGGATGTGTGTGGTGCTTAGTAGTGCTATTTTCTACATGTTATATATACTTGTTAGTCCTGATGTTTTTGTTAAGTAGTTGTCTGAATATTTTTTTTATCATACCTAATGCACCTACTATCATAGGAATTGTTTCTGTTTTTAGACTCCACATTTGAGTTACCTCTATTTCCAAATCTGTATTCTGAAAGCTTCTCTGTTTCTTTTAGAGAAACATTGTCATCTGTTGGTATTGATACATTGATTAGAATGCATTTTTTTCTTGGTGATCTCTGACAACTATATCTGGCCTATTGGCCTTAATTTCTTTATCTGTGTGTATTGGCATATGGTTGCTTTCTCATTTTCTGTGACCTTTTCTAGCATGTGCCTTATACCATCTTTTTTCTGTTGTTATTCCATAGTGTTGGCAGTATATATTCCAGTGTTATTCCATAGTGTTGGCAGTGTATATTCCAGTGTTATTCCATAGTGTTGGCAGTGTATATAGGTCCCAACTCTGTCATGTCTGTGAATATATTCCTTCTTAGCCAGGACTGGGCAGCTAGAGACAATATAATTTGTTTCTTCTCCACCTCCACATATTCTGCAGCTACTTCTATTTCTTTTCATTACATGTTTTTGGTAATTTCTGGTGGGAAGGCTTTGATCTTGTGCTGCAATTAAAAATCCTTAGACAACTGGCTGAAGGAGATTGGAATAGAATGCCCTATAGAGCTCCTACAGAAAGTTTGTCTCTTAGGGTCAGCAAGGATTATCAGGAGGGTTCTAAGCATTTGAAAGACAAATTGCTTTGTCTATTTATTTTTATTATTATTATCATTATTTCATTGTCTTTGCACAGTTTCTAATGCTTGAGGTGTACTATGGTGTCAGCTGTTCACTACTAGTGAACTAAGGTAACACCCCTTATTTTTCGTGCACCATCCAGAGTATTCGCATGGTTCCAAGCAGTGCTGTTTTCTGCAAGTGTTCCACTCTTACTGCAGCCCTTATTTGTTCCATGTACGATTATTATTATTATTATTATTATTATTATAATATCTATATTGTTGATTTTTTCTTCTCTGTCTCATAAACCAGGATGCAATGGAATCTGCTATGGCTCACAGTAGAGAACTGAAGAAACATAATGTCCAGGTAACTTGTTAAATTTACATAATTCCATCATCATCATCAGCACCATCATCATGACCATCTTCATTAGCATCATCATCATGGCCACTATCTTCATTATCAGCATCCTCATGAGTGTTGGTTAGATCTTCATAAGACTGGACCATTTCACATATGAAATGAAATGTGACCGAAGCACTGCAATTAGTTAAGTACGGAGTCTTGTGATAATTATATTTTATTTTATTTTCAGGAACTCGGAAAGCAATACTTAGATCATCTCCTCGAGGCTGCTGAATATGAAGAAGCAGCCCAACTGTGTGTCCGAATATTGGGACGTAAGAAAGAACTTTGGGAATCCACATTTGAAAAGTTCAATGATATTGGTCAACTTAAGGTTAGTACACACACACACACGTTCACACTCACAGATGCACACATCTTTCCTTGCACTTGCAAGAGGATTTCATCTTAGAGCTATCAGTCACCAAATCAGATATTATCTTCATGTTATTTTGTTGTTTTGTTATAAAATTCTCTCTCTCTCTCTCTCTCTCTCTCTCTCCCCCTTTCTCTTTCTCCTTCTTGCCTCCTTTCTTTCTCTCTCCCTCCTCTCTCTCTTCCCTTTCTCTTCCTCCTCTCCTCTTTCTCTCCCTCCTGTTTTCTCTCTCTCTCTCTCTGAGAAGACAGGGTTTTTCTCAGTCCTTTGCATACGTCACATTGGTGATGGTACTTACCACTCATCATCATCATCGTTTAGCATCCGTTTTCCATGCTGGCATGGGTTGGATGGTTTGACTGAGGTCTGGAAAACCAGCAGCTGCACCACATTCCAATCTGATCTGGCAATGTTTCTATAACTGGATGCTCTTCCTAATGCCAACCACTCCGAGAGTGTAAAGGGTGCTTTTATGTGCCACCTGCATAGGAGCAAGTCCAGTGGCACTGGCAACGACCTCGCTCGAATGTTTTTTACACATGCCACCAGCACAGGTGCTAGTAAGGTGACACCAGTAACGATCACGCTTGAATGGTGTTTTTATATGCCATCGGCACAGAGGCCAGCTTGTAACTCTGGCAACGATCTCACTTGTATGGTACTCTTAGCACTCCACTAGCACAGATGCCAGTCATTGAATTTGATTTCGATTCAGATTTTACCCACAGTTATATATACACATGTATGCACAATAACAAAAATATAAATTCAGTATTTAACATGAGTATGTTACCACACATGAACTGCAACTATGCAACTATACATTTTTTGTTTCCCAATATTACTTTTCAGATTACTAACCTCAGAGATGAAGCATCTTTTAATATTTACAGCTACAAAGGTGGCAAGCTGGCAGAACCCTTAGCACACCGAGCGAAATGCTTAGTGGCATTCCATCTGTTTTTTGCATTCTTAATTCAAATTCTGCCAAGATCAACTTTGCCTTTCATCCTTTCAGGGTTGATAAAATAAGTACTAGTTGAGCACTGGGGATGATGTAATTCATTTTCATCCTCCCCCAAATCGACAGCCTTGTGTCAAAATTTGAAACCAATATAACTCTATCTTAAAGTGGAGAGTTTGCAAAATCGTTAGCACACTGGGCAAAATGCTTAACTGCATTTTTTCGGCTTTACGTTCTGAGTTCAAATTCTGCCGAGGTCCACTTTGCCTTTCATCCTTTTGGGGTTGATGAAATAAGCACCAATTAAGCACTGAGGTTGGTGTAATTGACTAGCCCCCTCTCACAATTGCTGGCCCTGTGCCAAAATTTAAAATCAATATTTACAGCTGAATTACATTTCAATTGGTTTGATCTATTAACAAATACAATCATCTGAGACAGAAACTATTAAATGTTACATTGTGTTTATATATTGTGTGTGTTGAATGTATTGTTTTATGATATATTGATTTTTTTTTTAATTGGTTTCTGTCTAGAGGAAAGTGAGTGTGCCTATAGCCATAGCATCCTTCTCAAACTGGTGAAATCAATGTTGTTAAATAGTTACAGGCTGACACATATAGGAGGGGGATTCGTGAGATATGGCATTCTTGAAAGGAGCCATTGGGTATAGGGGTTAGTTGGGAATCTGGTGAGTGAAGAATACAATATGGATAATGGGTGGAAGAGAAATGAATGAGTTGGGAGTGCCTGAGTGGAGGTAGCACAAGAGACCTACCAGGAGTAGCGGCCACTCAAGTAGTGGTAGAAAGGCAGAGAGGGGATACAGCATGTCTGTGGACCAGAGGTTGGAGTATGTTTGTGAGTGACTTAAAGTGTATGGAACTTGTGGAAGAGGCGGAGCCAGGAGGATAAGGGACAAGATAGTGAAGACTGAAGATGTTAAGCTTCATGGTGGAGCTAACAAAGGACTGTGATGAGTAGTGTTTTGCTGTGCTCGATAAAAGTGAAGTCCTACAAGCATACAAAATGTATGGAATGGTCACACTTGGACACCTTATGTCATAGGTCTGTTTGATCAAGTGTGTAGAGCAACACCGCTTTCCCAGATGTGGATGTAGCGTTCTACTGTGGTCCATACTTGAATTTTGTGGGGTTCAGCAGTTGTCGTTGGGGACTGAAGTATTTTCTGGCTCTGCATCTACTACTGATTTCATTTCTAACTCTCTCCTAAATATGAGGAGTTGTGTAGCCCCACTTCCACCTGAACCTGCTCTGGAAGAAAGAGAAAAGCATCCAGTACACACTGTAAAGTAGTTGGCATTTGGAAGGACATGCAACTTTAAAAACTATGCCAAAACAGATCCTGGAGTATGATGCAGTCCTTGGATCCATCGGATCCTATCAAAGTATCCAGTCCATGCCAGCATGGCACAAGAAAGTTAAATGATGATGATATTTGTTTTATTGTATTTTATATATTGTTGATATTTTAGGTATGTTGGATATATCATCATCACCAGTTTAATATCCACTTTTTCATGCTTGCATTTGAACATGCTCTATACAACATACATATCAATATTATATGAAACAGTAAGGCGGTGAGCTGGCAGAATCATTACCCCACCTGGCAAAATGCTTAGCAACATTTCATCCATCTTTACGTTCTGAGTTCAAATTCCACCAAGGTCAACTTTGCCTTTGATCCTTTTGGGGTTGCTAAAATAAGTACCAGCTGAGTACTGGGGTTGATGTAATCAACTTACCCTTTCCCCTCAACTTACTAATCTTGTACCAACACTTGAAATCAATATTATGTAAAACAATACATGTGTCAGACAGAACTTTCTGTAGTCAGATGCCCTTCCTGTCACCAACCCTCGCCTATTTCTGACAACACACATGCAAACACACACACACACACAAACACACACACATGATGGATCTCTGTCAGTTTCCCTTTATGAAATCCTTTCTTACAGCTTAGGTTGATCCAAGGATTTAACAGAAGACACCTGCTCTAGGTGCCACATTGTGGAACAGAACCAAAAACCATGTGGTTGAGAAGCAAGCGTCTCAACAAACAGCTGTGCTTGCACCAATTGTGCTTTATATAATATTGGCATGTATATTGTGTTTTATATATGTATTTGGTATTATGAATTAAATGGCTTATCTAATGTCAGAATTTCTCTCGTCTATTTTGTCAGATTTTGGCCCCCCATCTTCCCTGTGGTGATCCTTTACTCAGTCCACATATCTATGAAGTAGTCCTTAATGAATTCTTGAGAACAGATCATGAGGTAAGGTCACAAATGGTTTCATAATGTTATTCTTGATTCAGTAAGATGTTCCAGCCATGGACAAACTGGTCTTCTGTTTTCTTTTCTTCTATTTATTTATTATTATTTTTAGTAACAAGAAGATTATTTGTCCATAAAAAAACACTCTAAGTAAAAAACTGTCCAATTCATGCCAGAACAGAGAAGCAGATGTAAAATAATGCTAACAATAAAATCTTGTATTTGATACAATCTACGCACAGCTCATGTACTTAATATTATATATATAAACATCATGTATTTAATGATAAGCACACAATCTCAGGTGTTTAATATATGTACATAGTGTGTCTTAAATACTATGACTAGCTGTGTTTTATAATATGCTATATACCATGGCCATATCAATAAATTGCTAGAACTATTACAAATCAATAAATTGTTAGAATTATTACAAGTTGTTGTTGTTTAGACCCAGGTCGGTCCTGATTCAGCAGACATGTCTTTTTCTTAGGTACAATACCCCGCTGGACCTCATTGTCCAGCATGTCCCTTTCTAGGATGGGGGTAAGATTTCTGAGAGAGATTTGGCTGTGATTTCTAGCAAGTTAAACAACCACATAGAAGCTTCTTCATTGGCTTTACAAAAGACCAAGAATAAATTTAGTTTTACAGTGTCATGACATTGCCTACAAGGTTCTACATTGTTCTACATAGATATATGTTTGTGTGTTTCTAAATTCTTCATATAAAGTATTCTCTTTATATCCCTTCACTGGATTGCCATATGCCACTAAATCTTTGGGTGGCATACAACCTAAAAAAAATGTTCAATGGTGTATTATCTAAAAACGTGGTGCTTTCTGAAAATACAGTCTTATATGATGTTGCATGTTGTTACATATCAAATTATATAATGTTCTTGTGTTTTAAATACAATTTTGCAATGGAAACATGTCTTGCTTCATGCAGTGTTCCTCTGCTTAATTCCAGGGTTTCCTTCATCTGATTCGGTCGTGGCCACACAACCTCTACAACATGCAAGTTATCATCAACATTCTCCTAAATGAACATGAGAAAGATAGGAACAACCTTACACTACTGGAGTGTTTAGGAGAGCTGTAAGTAGATCTTTGATATTATGTTTTTTTTTTAAGCCTTTAGCATTCAGATTATTCTACTGAAAGTAAAAGGGTAAAGACTACTTTTGGTCATGAATGGCCTTGGGATTGTACCTAGAAATTTCCCCTCTAAGGCACAAGTCCAAGCAAAGTTGTTTATGGAAGACCAGCGGTTGCCCATGCATACCAGCCTTCTCTCTCCATGCCACCGACAATATCCAAGGGAAAGCTTAGGGCTGATACAGCTTGGTACCAGTGATGTTGCTACTCATTTCTACAGCTAACTGAACTGGAGCAACATGACATAAAGTGTCTTGCTCAAGAACACAACACACAGCCTGGTCCAGGAATCAAATCACTATCTCATGATTGTGAGCCTGACGCTCTAACCACTGTGCCATGTGCCTTCGCTGTTGAAAGTAGTACTTATTTGTTCACATTGTTTTGAATTAATCGTGCATTATCTCATAGCTTCAAGATTTTGCTGATGTGGTAGCTTACTTTTAGAATGACATTGTAGAGTAAGTGTGAGGGGTCAGTTTGAAAATAAAGCAGGTAGAATATTTTGGCTGGATATGGCTAAAATGCTAAAGGATTAAATGCTAAAGGATTAAATGCTAAAGGATTAAATGCTAAAGGATTAAACCCCAATGATAGCACTCCCAGCTTGTTCTTTGTGTTAAGCATGTAATTCTTTCTTCAACTATGAACCTAGTCACTAGATACTGTACAGTTTCAGGACTATCTTCTTGATAATACATATCAGCTCCACACAGGGCCAGATTAAGACCCTTAGAAGCTCTAAGCAATTACAAGATTTTGGTACCCCCATATATATGTAATTCAAAATATAAACAATAATAAACCATAAAATGAATTTTTATTTTTCAAAATGAAACAAAATTAACAATAAGATGGAAAATAGTGTTTACTTTTGCATACTTCCACTTTATATTTGAAAAGGTTTCTCCTACTTTTTTTAAATTGCAAAGTCTTTGATCAGCTCCTCAAAATTAATCTTGCGTGAGACATCTGCTTCTATACTTAGTACAGATAAGGCATCCTGAATTTCGAGTGATTTCTTTTGTGCCATAAACCAATTTACTATTTCTGTTGTACCCCACCTCCACTTCTTTGCTGCCCTAAGCACATGCTTTATTTAGCTTAATGGTTGATCCAGCACTGGCTCTACAGCTTTCATAGTTATATGTTGAAGACTCTTTTTAAACATATCTAGTGACATTTTTCATTATGCACAATATTGTTCTTCACATCATACCACTATGGTTAAGAAGTTTGCTTTGCAACCATGAGGTCTCCAATTTAGAATTATATGTCATTTTGGACATTTGTAATTTCCTATAGCCTGGTGAAGGTAAGTGGATTGGGGGGAAGCTGTATAGAAGCACATTAGCTGGTTTGCATCTGTAATTAAAATGGTACAGCCTCGTTACATTCTGTGTCACGCTGAATCTGCCTGAGAATTCTGTTGAGGCTACACATAACTGTGGAATGCTCAGTTACTCACATGCTAATTCAATGAGTAGGAAATTCAGTTTGTCAAACTGCTAAATAGTGTTGAAACCAGCAGAGATCCATTCACCATTTGACATGCGCTATCACTTTACATTAATGACCTGTAGGGACACCATATCTCGTTATGCAACCATAATATACTACAAAATATATTAAGCATTTTTATAAGTCAATACCATGTTTTACTGTGTTAGCATTGCTATTACATCATTTGTTAAGGTTATTTCAGGAGTCTTTGTTCCTTTGTCAGTACCCATCCAACCCATTAATCATTGCTTAAATAACCACTAAATACAGCGGTGTAACGTTTTTGGATATACCAATTTTACATACTCCTGAAATGTGTTATATACGCTCATTGCCCATTTTCCATTTTCAATCTCAGAATCGAAATTGAACCAATCCTATGACTGGCACCCGGCAGATGCCAGGACCCCTGGACTGGTGGTACGTAAAAAGCACTATCCGAATTGTGGCCGATGCCAGTGCCACTTCGACTAGCTTCCGTGCCGGTGGCACATAAAATGCACCAATCCGACCGTGGCCATTGCCAGCCTCGCCTGGCACCTGTGCGGGTGGCACGTAAAAAGCACCCACTACACTCACGGAGTGGTTGGCGTTAGGAAGGGCATCCAGCTGTAGAAACATTGCCAGATAAGACTGGAGCCTGGTGCAGCCTTCTGGCTTCCCAGATCCCTGGTCGAACCGTCCAACCCATGCTAGCATGGAAAACGGACGCTAAATGATGATGATGATGAATCTCGTTGTTGCTGTTTACATCAGGCATCTCAGATATGAAATGTTGTAACAAAATCAGTGCTGACTATAATTTCTATAGAAAATCTGTTGAGAAAACCGTAACAAGTTATTTTACATTAAGTTGCTGTCCTATACATAATGTGTTGGATCCTGTCACCAGCACTGCAATATGTTCAAATCTAAAACTGTTATCTTTCAAGGAGCCAGTTAACCTAATTGCAAATAACTACTTCACCAGTTGTTAAAACATCTTTGATCATAGATCTGCTTTATCAAGGTGTACTTGAAATTACAATAGCACCAACAACAACTATGTCCTTCCTTTTTTAAGACAGCACAATATGGTTTGATGGAGATTTGACTTTTTTTTTATTCTGGCAGGTCATGTTTTATTTGGTTTCATTTAGATGTTTTGAATATATATATTTGCTGATATAGAACAGTGAGAATGGGTACTCAACACCACATTGATGGATGAATTTTCCTTTTGTGGGTTTACAAGCTACCAATGGTTTCATGTATATGTGTGTGTGTGTGTGTGTGTGTGTGTGTGTGTGTGTGTGTGTGTGTGAGAGTGAGTGAGAGAGACTATAGCCTAGCTCCTGGAATACATGAATATATGATCAGACTGCATTAGTCTGATCATACTGCTGTAATAAACTCTTGTTTGTGAATCATAACAGAGTTGAAAAAAGTCTCACTAAACAACACAGGTGTACAAAGAGTTAAGATAGGGATGTGAACATTGTTCAACAATCATCCAAGTGTCAGAAAAATGTCTTCTATGGTTTTTATTTCAGCTCTTTAAGTTCTAGATTCAAATCCTGTTGTGGTCACCTTTGCCTTTCCTCCAGCTGATAAAGTACCAGTCAAATACTGGTGTCAATGTAATCAACTAAACCATTCCTGAAAATTGTTGGTTTTCATATTTTCACTAAATTCTATTATTACTGAAAAAACAGTGGGTTGGCCAGTTTTGTAGGGCATCAGGTAAAGTACTTTATAGCATTTAGTTACACTCATGTTCTAAGTTCAAACCTTGCTTTGATCAACTTTGACTCTCATCTTTCTGATGATAAAATAAGTTCCAGTGAAGCATATGCATAGACTTTATTGACTGTGTCCCACCTTCCCAGTTATCTGATGTCTTTGTGTCTGTGTTGAAAACCATGGATAATTAAATACATAATTTTATTTTGTTTTTATTATATTTTCAGATACATATTCCAGAAAAGATATGACAAAGCTTTAACTATTTACCTCCAGTAAGTAATACAAGTTTACAATTATACTTTACACTGTCTGATTCCATGCATTCACTGCTACAACCACCTCCAGGCTCTATGCATTTACCTTTACACTGTACACATTTACTTTCCTACACATCACATCTCCTTACTGTACACATTCTACACACTACACCTCCAGGCTTTCTACATTTACTTTTACACTCTACACACTTATTTCTACACCCTATGCCTCCAGATTTTACACATTTACCTTTACACTGTACATATTTACTTCTTTCTAAACACCACATCTCCAGACTCTACACACTACACCTCCATGCCCTATGCTTTACACAATTAACTATGTACTTCCATACACTATTTCTTTAAGTCTACACATGAAGGAACCTCTACAGCAGGGGTTCTCAACCAGTTTTAATCTATGGACCCCTATGATTACTCTTTTATTTTGGTGAACTCTCATGGCCCTTCGATGTCTAAAAACTAGTTTTATAGAAACTTCTTTCGAAATTCCTATTTAGTTTTTCACACATTAACTTGTGTAGGGTGGACTAAGTAAAATGTTAGAGAAAGAAACCTGTTTCTTGCAGTCAATACCAATACATATCAAGATTGGAGCCTGGTGCAGCCATCTGGTTCGCCAGTCCTCAGTCAAATCGTCCAACCCATGCTAGCATGGAAAGCGGACGTTAAACGATGATGATGATGATGACATCAAAATCAGAAAATTTTCAGGAGCCCTTAAAATGCTAATGTTGATCCCCAATTTACTATTTTATTAACTGGACCCCGCTCCCCCAAATCTCATATAGATACTGGTTGAGAACCAGTGCTCTACAGAGTTGCTTGACTTGTCTGAAATAGCAGCCGATTCTTTAAATCACATCCTACTGGCTTAAAATAAATTGAACATGCACCAGGGAAATATGTCAGAATATTATGAGAAGGTGACTGCTTCAGTACCCTGGGCTGATATGGGGCTAAACAAGACATAAACTGCGTCACACAACAAATTTACCGCTGCTAGTTATTGCCTTCTTTTTCTCCCTCTCTCTCTCTCTCTCTCCTCTCTCTCTCTCTCTCTCTCTCTCTCTCTCACGCAAATACTCATACACACACGCGTTATCTCCCTTCGAATTCTCTAATTGCACTACCAACTGGTTTCTAACCAACGGTTCTCTCCCTTGCAAATTGCTTCAGTTACCTATATACATGTCGTGTTCACACACACACACACACACACACACAAACACACACACACACAAGCGCACCTCTACATCTACCCCACCACTACAGCCATTAACATACTATTTAATACCGAAACTGCAAACACCTCTTTCAGCACACCTCACCAGCTTCCACTTTGCATCTACATAATATCCTATCATATAACTATTACTATCCACACACCTTAGTATCAATACACAATCTGTACCCTATACTCAATACTAACTACTCTCTGCTCTTCTGCCCCCATTCACTTTTACTCATTTCATACCTTGGGAGTTCACACATACACTTCATCACCACTATTTTTCTCTTCTCCAGTCCACTCCTAGTACCCCCTCCTACCTTCCCTTCAAAAATGTGAGTAACTATGTTGCCCCTGTTCAGCAAGAAGCCTGTTCTACTGTTGACCCCTTCTTTCATGCTTTAATCTTTCGTCTCCTGGCATAAAGCCATCTCTCTTTGGGTTTTGTAGTCTTGCATGATGATCATCATCATCGTTTAACGTCCGCTTTCCATGCTAGCATGGGTTGGACGATTTTGACTGAGGGCTGGCGAACCAGATGGCTGCACCAGGCTCCAATCTTGATCTGGCAGAGTTTCTACAGCTGGATGCGCTTCCTAACGCCAAGTACTCCGAGAGTGTAGTGGGTGCTTTTTACATGCCACCAGCACTGGGGCCAGTCAGGTGGTACTGGCAATGACCTTGCTCGAATCTTTTTACACATGCCACCAGCACAGATGCCAGTAAGGCGACATTGGTAACGATAGGCGACATTGGGCCTTACTAATTCTGGTGGCAAAAAAATTCACCCAGTTCACACTGTAAAATGGTTGGCATTAGGAAGAGTAACCAGCTGTAGAAACCATTCCAAGGTAGACAGTGGAGCACAATGCAGTCCTTGGACTTGTTAGATCCTATAAAATTGTCCAAACCATGCTAACAAAAGGCATAAATATTTGATGATGATGATGCTGGTGGTGATGTGCTATAAGAATCTTTTTAATGTATTAACCTATCTCTCTCTTTCCTTTGTACAGGATGAAACACAAGGATGTTTTTAACTTAATCAACAAACACAACTTGTTTGATTCAATAACCGACCGTATTGTACAGTTGATGGAGTTTGATTCAGAGAAAGCTGTGATACTGCTGCTTGATAACATTGAAAAGATACCGGTAAACCTCTTCTTGCTTTTTCTTTCTCAATAAGCTACAAACTCTATATCCTCATTTTAGACCACCTCCATTTATTTGATTCATAGATGCCTTTAGCACAGTCCACCATGTTATTCTTTTGCTTCTTCTAGTCATTGGACTGTGACCAAGCTAGGGCACTGCTTCAAGGGTTTCTAGTCAAACGAATTGACTCCAGTACTTATTTTTTTTAAAGTCTGGTACTTATTCTATTGTTTTTGTTTGCCAAACTGCTAAGTCAGGGAGATATAAACAAACCAACACTAGCTGTCAAGCAGTGGTAAACGACAAACACAGCCACAAAAACACATACATACATACATGCATACATACATACATGCATACATACGTGTGGGGGTGTATATATATATACACACACACACATATACATACGCACACACACACACACCATACACAATGACTTCATTCCGTTTCCATCTACCAAATCCTCTCACAAGGTTTTGATCGACCTGGGGTCATAGTAGAAGACACTTGCCCAAGGTACCATACAACCACACTTGTGCTTGTTGCAAACAATTAGGCCAATCTCTGACCTGAGAATTACTTGTGTTAATTAGGACACAAGTAATTCTCAGAGCAGAGACAGGTATAGCAAAATTGTGAGCAGCAAGAGTCGGTCCTCCTTTCTGGTAATTTTGTAATATCAGTTCTTTGAATTTTTTGTTTTGTTTTGTTTTTTTTTTGTGTATTGTTTCCGTGTGGCTTTTCTCAGTTCCTTTTTTGAAATTTAATAACAATTAAATGAATAAAAAATATACAACTTTTTTTCTTTTACAGATCAAAAAGGTTGTTCAGCAACTGGAACCAACCCCAGAGCTGTTGCATCGTGTAAGTATAGACAGTGTTGGTGTTTGTGTGTCAGACTTAATCCAGCAAACTTATAATCAGGGGCATTCCAGTTATGACCTCCCACTTGCTTTTATGGGACATAGTGTATTTTAGAAGTGTTATCTAATCTATCCTTGTTTCCTTACTAAGCTGGCAATGTTATTTGAAGGAGATTTGGCTGTTATTTCTGGCAGTTCGTTTGCTGCCTCATTGAATTCAGCCCAATATCAGCCCCAAATCAAAAGGACCTATGATCAAGGACATTTCAGTCGTGACCATCCTGTCATCTTTTTCAAACATAGTGTATATAGATATACATTTTCTAATGTGTGCTTCATTTCTTAAATTGTAGAGGGTGATTTGAGGGAGATTTTACTACTCATTGCATAGAGGCTTCCACATTATACTATTTGCTTTAAGTATTTTCTGCTACATTCCTCAGTTAATGCTGATCTATATGTCAGTAGCATTCATTGACTCCCTTTTATGCACTATTCTATTCTAATTTTTTTTCTTTCTCCACTGCAGTACCTTGACAAATTGTTCCAAAAGGATCCTCACTTGGGCCAGGAATACCATGCAATGCAAATAAAATTATATGCAGAGTACGACAGAGAGAAGTTGCTGCCTTTACTCAAGAACAGCACACACTGCCCTCTGCAGGCAGCCCTTGAGGAATGCCGCATTCGGAACTTCTTACCAGAACAAGTCTTCCTTCTGAGTAAGTAGCATTTCAGTTACACAGTGTAGCTTCTATCTCAGGATGGCATCGAAGTATTTTCTCTGCAAATGTATTATCATCATCATCATCGTTTAGCATCCACTTTCCATGCTGGCATGGGTTGGATGGTTCGACTGGGGTCTGGGAAGCCAGAAGGCTGCACCAGGCCCGGTCTGATCTGGCAGTGTTTCTACAGCTGGATGCCCTTCCTAACGTATGTGTGTGTGAAAGAGAGATTGGGTTTAGATCTAGAGAAATAGCATTGGGCAGAGGATTGTCATGTTAATATACTATGTTAAACTCATTTCTACACTAACACAGTTCTGGTAATGGTTCTTTGCGGCTTTACTTTCTATCAGTTAATAAATATAGGGAATTGTGTAATTTTGTGTCTTTCAACTAAAAACAAAAGTGGAGCTGTGACAGGTGGTCTTGGTGATGGTGTCTATAGAGGTTTCAGCTGTGCTGACGGTTATGTTGAATCCCAGGACAGCCCTGACCAAACAGATTTATTATCAAAGGCATACCAGCCATAATCATCCCATCCTTTCACACATCAGAGACTACATTGTCCAATATGTCCTTCATTCTTTTTGAAGACAGTAAGGTGTGATTTCAGTGAATTTTGGTTGCTATTCCTAGGAGATCAAGCAACCATGCAGAAGCACTTTTATTGGCTCAGTGATGTGACTGACGACTGTAATGACTTTTGTAATGAGAATAATGATGATGATCGTGATGATAGAGGCAGTGTATGTATGTATGTATGTGTTGAAAGGTGGGAAGATGAACACTGGAGATGATACAACCATCTGTACAGTTATATCTGGTAACTGTAATGGAAGTATTATAGTAACATACTTGGGTTAGTCAACCAAAATTTTGTTTTGTGTGTGTCTGTGCAATTAGACTGTTTTTCCTCGATTCTTGTTTACATAATAGCATGTTTCATGAATATATTTCTAATTGAATTTATGGGGTGTTCCTAATTAAAGTATCTCATCTACTATGTGGGATGAAACTGGCTCCTCTGTTCTACTCTAAAATTGTCGATCTGGAAATAGTTCAGGACCCACTAACCTGTGATATACGGGCAACATTAATGAAAACTAGCAATTGTGTTAACAGAATTGGCATAATAGATATTCTTCATGGAAAGAACTTGCAGAAGAAGAAAACTGAGGAAGATATTGTAATGTATGATCTCAAGATGTTGAATCACACAAAAGAGATGAAGAATCACAAGTGCTGGAACAGATCCATATAATCAATGTCAGTCAGGGAAAATGGACGTAGAATATTGATAATGGATAATAGATATGGTCTATACACATTAATGTGGACAGTAGACCTGCTTTGTAGGTATTGAATAGGCAAACGCAACTGGTAAATTAATTGTTGTTATCAAAATGCTCTTTTTGGTAGTATGCTCTCTATCATAAAATAGAGAAGGTTGCTTACTACTTATGTATTGTCTTTCTGCCAGCATCATCATCTGCTATGTTTTCTGAAGATGGGCTATCTACCTGTTTTCTACCTACCCAGGTACATGTTTTATTGAGTTGTTCGTTTCCCTTTCAGATAAAATGGGTGACACAAAAGGAGCATTACATGTGATAATGGAGCTGCAGAACAATGTCCAGAAAGCCATAGATTTCTGTAAAGAACACAATGACAAGGAACTGTGGGATGACTTGATAACTTTCTCCATCAACAAACCAGGTAACTATCCAGTCTTATCTGACACATCGTCGTTTAACATCCGCTTTCCATGCTGGCTTGGATTGGACAGTTTGACTGAGAACTAGCAAGCCGGGAGGCTGCACCAGCTACCAATCTGATTTGGCAAGGTTTCTACAGCTGGATGCCCTTCCTACTGTCAACCACTCAGAGAGTGTAGTGGGTAATTTTACGTACCACTGGCACAGGAGCCAGTCAGATGGCACTGGCATCGGTCATGCTTGAATGGTGCTTTTTATGTGTCACTGGCATCAGCCACACTTGAATGGTACATTTTACATGTCACCAGTACAGGTGCCAGTCAGGCGGCACTGGCATTGGCCACAACTCAAATAATGCTTTTTATGTGCCACCGGCACAGGTGCCAATTAGGCAGCACTGTCATCAGCCACAACTACGATTTCACTCGATTACAATTTCACATACATACATACGCACATATACATGATGGCTGCAACATGATTTCAAGTAATGCCATCGCTTGATTGTTCTCTTAAACATAAGCAGCACAGACATGTCTTTTCACTCCTGTTAGTGACCTACAATACTCTGATGGAGCACCTCTTACAGCAGGTGTTCAGAGGGTTTACCACTCACACTGACACATACCTTCATTCTATCATGGAATTATTCATTGAATGTTTTGCCTTCCTCAGCTATGGCCAGCCAGAGCATGTAACACACCATAGAGATGTTAAAAAAATACAAGCAAAGCTTGTGCCTCAAGCTTTTTGACCATTAGCACTCTTGAGCTGCAGGTGCATTGTGTTGCATTGGGAGGGGAGAAAACTCACACAGTGACTTGATGCACTTACAGCATGCTAAAGGTTAAAGTGAGGCAAGACCTTACACAGGGCCAATCACATTCTTTAAACAAAGTATGCATTTGCCCAAACAAAAAGAAGCAGTAGTGTACATCATTGGATGCAAACTAAGTACAGGTGCTACATTAGAGTTTTCCTTTTCCTACAGATGTCTAAACAAAGACTAGATGCCTCTCACCCCTAGCTTTAGGATGGCCATTGACTTTACTAAACTCATTTGCCCTTTGACAGGTTCTGCTTTTCATTCTGCAGAGTCTGCAATGAAAACCATCCTTTTTATCAAACAGGCATAATAAGATTACCAGTTTAGTTGCAAAATGACCTGACCATGCAACAGATGGTGCTGGATTATATTTTAATTGTAGCTCTAAAAGTGACCCAGTATAATGTAAATACTTACATGCATGTATGTATATATATATATATTATATATATATATATACACACACACACACACACATATACACACATACACACACACACATACGGAAATACCTATATTCATTTGTTTTCATGTCCATTTTTCCATGCTAATATGGGTTAGACAAATGCATATTATTGAGGCATTGTTGTACAGATGGATGCCCTTCATGTTGCTAATTCTTACAAGTTTTTCAAGTAAAGAATTTTTTACTTTACTGTCTTCAAAAGCACACAGCTTACAGATTGGTTTATTGACAAGGACTGTAAACATTTTCACACAGACACACACACACACACACACAACACACACATGCACACACATTACAGGCTTTCAATCAGTTTACATCTACCAATTCTCCATTTATAAGGCATTGGTCACCCGGCACTGTAGGACCTGTGGAAGGTGCTTCACAGTAAAATAAAACTCATGACCACATGGTTACAAATCAAACTCTGTATTTAAACATATGCACACACACAAACAAGGAACTGTAGGATAACCTGTTGACATTCTCTTTCAATAACTATATAGCTTTTAAGTTGCATACCTACATGTATTTATATATTCACAAAAGATGTGGAATATCCTGAGATATCCTGACAACCTTCTGTTCTAATAAATCAGTTTCTTTACAACTTTCAGGTTATACGTACATACATCTGCATTCTCATGCACTCACATGTATATACAAACAAATTTGCATGCAGACACACACACGCACACGTGCACACATGTGCACATGCACATTTTCTCTTCTCTGGGTTTTTAAAGAGTAGCCTCCCACTCTTTGTTTTCTGAGTTTACAACCCTGTTCTATGACTCACCATGGCAACCACTCTTCTCTGACTGGGTCACCATGACAACTGTCACAACCAGTTCCTCTCTGAGCTTACCATATGCAGCATACTTTCAATGTGTAGCTGTGGCACCTCAGTCCTCCTGTCAACCATCCCACACCTGCCACTTCACATCAGTAAACTGCAGCCCATCAAGCACATCTGGAACCACTACCAACTCAGCATATCACCAGCCAATTACGATAACCGCAATACTACTCTAACCATTGCACCACCATACCACTCTGTCATCACACCACCACATCACACAGTCACTAAACCACACCATGCTGCCACAGTTACTAACATCACCACACCACACAGCTTCTACACTACACCATCATCATCATCATAAGTCCGTTTTCCATACTGGCATGAGTTGAACGGTTTGACAGGAGCTGACCAGCTGAAGGGCTGTTCGGGCTCCCTGTCTATTTCAGCATGGTTTCTATGACTGGATGCCCTTCTTAGTTCCAGCCATATTGCTTTATTCACTACACTGCTACCAGTCGCTATGATGCTATGATGTTGTCATGGTTACCACATTACAGCCACTATATGACCTTAAAACCACCATAACATGTCACACCTCAGATCCTGACCAACACACACAAAACAAAAGGTTACTCTACCTCTGTGCCAAAACCCTTGTCTACAACCCCTTCCACTTATGATGAGGTGCTGCAAAGTTCCTGGCTTTGAGTAAAACAAAATACAGGAGGACCAGTTAATTATGATTTTATTCAACATATTCCATTCTCACATTCCTACACTTATTGCAGCAGTCCTTCAGTTTTTCTAAGCCCTGTAAAAGAACTCAGAAGGTTAGGTCTCCAACCGATACCCTTTAAAGCCAGAAGCTTTTCTGCACCTCCTCATATGCTTACTCCTCCCTGCAACAGGGACCAGCTCGTTTATCTTTTGATCCCTACCACTGAAGTATCAAACATCTATATCTGTCACCAGGATTCATCACAGGCCTTCTGCAGAACATAGGAACCCATGTTGATCCTATTATCCTAATCAAACGGATACAGAATGGTATGCAGATCCCAAAACTGCGGGATTCACTCGTCAAGATCCTGCAGGATTACCAGATTCAGGTAAAGTAGTGTTTCTTATTTAGAATGGTTTGATGGTGTGTAGTGGAAGCAGTAATGTGTGGTGGTGTAATGTGTAATAGTGTTGTTGTGTGTAGTGGAGGTAGTAGTATGTTGTGGTATGTAGTTGTGCAGTGTATATGAGTGTGGTGTAGTAGAAGTAGTTATGTTATCTGGTGGTGGTAATGGTGTAATGTGTACTAGTGTGGTGTTTGGTGGTGTTGTGTGATGGTTGTAGGGTGTTGTAGCATGCAGTAGAGGTAATGGTGATAATTGTTTATGCTGTAGACTTTCCAGCCATGACCCTCCCACATGCTTATATATCTAGGATCACACTAACCAGTGTGTCCATCCCTTTTTTATGAAGATGCTCAGATGTGATTTAAGGGTGATTCAACTGTTATTTCTAACAGGCTATAGTCACTTTCTTATTGGCTGTTGATAGTGGTGTTTGGATATTTAGTAGAGGTGGTGGTAATGTTTGTGTGTGTGTGTGTGTATATATATATATATATATATATATATATATATATATATATATATATATATGGAAAAAATAAGTTCAAAAAGAACAATTCAAACTTTTTGAGAGATCCAAAAAGAGAGAAAAAATGATTTCTAATAAAGATTCATCATATTCATAAAAAACAGCCAGAGCAAGTTATAAGAATATGAAAATAATAGTTGAAAAATATTGTTATAAGTATAACATTGTCTCTATATACAAGTTGTTATTGTTGTGCCTCTTATTATTGCAGATTGCCCTGCTGGAAGGTTGTCAGAAGATCCTTGTCAAAGACAGTTATAGTTTACTGACAAAACAAATCAAGACTCGACAGCGAGGATATATGATTGATTGTAAGTAGAATCATAGCACTACTTTAAGATATCTCTCTTTTTTAACATCTGTCTTTCCCTAGGAGCTTGCAAGCCTGCAGCATTCTACATTTAATAATAATAATAATGAACTTATTGTATACAGTGCTAAAGTGCACTACAGTTCATCAGAAAAAGAAACCAAAACTGCCTGAACAGTACATAGAATATGCACAGCAAGTGAACAGTAAATAAGTCTTTAAAAACAGGGATGGGAGGCATCAGGTGTACTGTTAGCAGATTTGAGAAAGCATGGAAATTTTGAAGGTTGTCGTGTCCTGACAGCTAACAACTGATGCAGGTAGTTTATTCCATGCTTCAGCAATTCTGAGTGTGAAAAGATGTTTCAGAAAGCCATGGGTGCTGTGCTGTTCTTTTGATTTTGTAAACATGTCCATGAGTGTTAGACACATGGAATTCAAAAAGGTGCCCAAGGTTGTTGTTGGGAAGATGGTGGATAATTTTGCGGGAGTCTACTTTTTTGCTACAGAAATTAGAAACAGGCCATTAAGCAGGACTTGAAACATTTCTAATATCTAAATTTAGCTGAAGGAATGATAGATGCTCTGCAGTGTAAATTAGTATTGTAGCCATCTTTCAAATGACAGGTATGTGGGTCAGTGGATAGATATGCAGGTCAACTGATAGATATGTGACCCCAAGTGATAGTTATGTGGATTCATATCTTGTTAATGTGTCTGTTGTTTCTTTTTTTATATGAAATTAAATTATATAATGTCTTAAACTCATTTAATTTACAGTTTTATTAACACTTCATACATGATATAGGTTCTATTTCAGACGGGCAAAAATGTGGTATCTGTGAGAAACCTGTAATTGAAAACGGTAAGTGAAATAAACTACTTCTTCATGTAACCTACTGACCTTTTAAGTGGTGGTATTGGTGGAGGAGTTCTATCATAGACTCTTGTGAGTTTGTTCTCTGCTCTTAGCCACCTCCCAAGGAACAAAGTTGCTCACTTAACTGTCGGGATTGTTTGATGTTAATGCTATTATAGTTCTCCAGGTCAGCTCTGATCCACAGATAGATTTACTGTCAAAGATGTTCCAACCATGATCATCAGGTTTTCGTTTTTTTTCCTTCACACAGTTTATCCAAGATCACATGATCCAATTTGTCTATCTATTTTATTTAAGACATAAGGTGTGATTTAAGGGGGATTCTAGCAGGCTAAGTGCCTGTATTAGCATCCTCATCATTCACTCATCTGGAAGCTTATAATCAGTTTATTTATTGAGATAGGTGATAAATTCAGAGGAGCACCTAATGACATACCTTGCTGTATTTACTTATGTCCCTTTATCATCTGAGTTCAAATCCTACCAAAATCAGGTTTTCACTGTCATGACTTCCAAATAGAGGCAATTCACTTGACTTGGCTTCTCCCCAATTAATGTGTGGTCTTGTGCAATGAAGACTAGAAACTACTGCTGCTGCTACGTTCCTTTACATTTGAGTTCATATCCTGCTTGAGTTTAACTTAACCGTTTATTTTTCTGCAGTCAGCTAAATCCTCTATGCTTCTGTCTGTTAAGATTATGAACATCTAAAGTGTTGAGTATTTACAAGGATTGTCTTAGGTGAGGGACAGATGTTGTTACAATCAACTGTGTCTCTCACACACCTGTACCAGGAAAGCAGTAATCATTGCAGCAAGTAGAGTGATGTGTCTTGCTTAAGACTACCGCACTGGTTACACAAGTCAACAAAAAGCTTCTATGTGGCTGTTTGTCCTCCTAGAAATAGAAGCAAAAATTTCCCTCAAACCACACATTTTATTACTTAAATGTAAAAGACAATGTTGGATAATGTAGTCCAGGATAAATACTATACCTGAGTGAGATGGGATGGTCATGGCTAGAATGATTTTAAGCATAGTTCTGTTTGATCATGAACATCCTGTTTATTAGAAGGGTGGTACTGGTAATGGGAGGAGAGGAATTATTGTAGATAATAGTTACTTTTTTATGAATGAAGGCATGTCCAAGTGGTTAACAAATTCGCTCCACAAACATGTGGTTATGGGTTCAATCCCATTACGTGCTGTCTTGAGCAAGTGTCTTCATCATCCTCACCCAATCACAATACTCTGCCTTTTTTTGCTTCTGATATTGACAAAACAATTATCAGACAAAGTCAACCTAAGCATAAAGGGTCGTAACCAGAATAATAACAGGTAAACAAAATAGAGTGAAGGCCCATAGCCTAGATATTGGTGTCCACAATCATTTGGTCAGGGACAGGTGGTGCATTGTATTCTTGACCAAGGCACTTTGTTTCACATTGCGCCAGTCCCTTCAACTGAAAATGACTGCCAACAACAACAACAACAGTAAGGGTTAACCCCAAAACAGTTTAGTGTTCTATTCAGGGCAGAGGTTGTGTACTTTCAGTCTCAACATGCTCCTGTATCATCATAACTTTGTAGGCTTGAGGAAAGTTGACTATTTATGATTAGCCTCGCCTAAGATCTGTCTGTAAGCAGAAGTGCAAGAGGGTAGAGCTGTAGGATGGGAAAGGAAGCAGGGTATTGTGTCTATTGTTTTGGCCTAAGTCTACACCAGAGTGTTGATTGTAACAGGGAGGAAATGTAAGGAATTGGATTGGTAATGGCAGGTGAGTGAAAGACCGATCTTTCTATTTTACTGTCTAATGTCTGCTGTTGTTGACATGTTTTAGATCAAAGATGTGCTCAAGATTTGTACATTTTCTTCTGCCGCCACTCTTTCCACCGTGACTGTATGGAGGGGAATGGATCGGTAAGTACTCTCTCTTTTTCTCACCCACTTTACTATGTATTTGTCTGTGTGTATCATCATCATCATCATCATCATCATTTAGCGTCCGCTTTCCATGCTAGCATGGGTTGGACGGTTCAACTGGGGTCTGTGAAGCCAGAAGGCTGCATCAGGCCCAGTCTGATCTGGCAGTGTTTCTACGGCTGGATGCCCTTCCTAACGCCAACCACTCCGTGAGTGTAGTGGGTGCTTTTTACATGCCACCCGCACAGGTGCCAGACGGAGCTGGCAAACGGCCACGGACGGATGGTGCTTTTTACGTGCCACCGGCACGGGGGCCAGGCGAGGCTGGCAACGGCCACGAACGGATGGTGCTTTTACGTGCCACCGGCACGGGGGCCAAATATATATACATCTACTAGTATTTTCCCATGGATAATCTTAATGAGATTTTTACCTACCATTCATTGCACTGCTCTGACGTTTTTTTTTTAATGAATACAATCCCATCCACTCCTTATTAAAATGTGTGTGTAAAAAACTTCCTTTGACCCTTTCAAAAATTCATTCTGACTTCACATTAACACACACACACCATGTGTCAAATAACTGCTTTTGATCCTTACAAAAATCAACCCTGAATGTTTGTCTTTTTTTTTTCTCTTTCCAGATCTCTTGTTTTATATGTAATTCAGGGCCAGCTGTATCACAAAAATAAACAAGAATGGACCAAAAGGTTGAGGATCAAGGCCAGCAACAACCGCAACAACAACAACAACCAACGCATCGAGTAATACAGTTCAATAAAATGTCTAATTCTGCTGTTAGAGGTAAATGTTAAACAACAATGTATTGTCTGCCTAGCGACTGGACTGATTATCTACTCATGCTGTATTCACATGTAAACATGTTTTGTTTTGGAGAGGACAAAGAGGCGGGTGGGTCACAAAAGATTTTTAAGAAATGGGTAGACATTGTGATATCTTTAGTGTTGTTGGGTTTGACACAATACACCCATTGTTGACCCTTGTGATACTTCAATAATGGGATGGGTTTACATAACGCATTCTTGTTAACCCTAAAAATCAAGGTCGCCTTATTGACCTACCAGTAAGATTATGCCAAGCTGACTTCTTAATACTGCACTTTTGACTAACTTACTCCACCATGTGAAATTTCTATGAATTTAATGTCAATCCATGTCATTCCCACTGCTTATATAGTCGACCAGTAATGATCCCTATATATATATCAAGCCACTAAAAGAAGTTCTGTTAACCCATGTAATTCCTCCAATGTTTATTACAGAAAATCTTCATGATTACTATATATATATCAGGCCTCTAAAACAGCTCTCCATTAACCCATGTGATCCCTCTATGTTTACACATTTGGCCTGTATGATCCCTATATACTACACAATCCCTAAAATAATTCGCTGGTGACCCAGCCAATCCTTTGAGAGTCAGCTTGCTACTAATATTGCCCATGGATAGTCTTAATGAGTTTTTACCTACCATTCATCGAACTGCTCTGACAGTTTTTAAGGTTTTTTTTTAATGAACACAATCCCATCCACTCCTTATCAAAATATGAATTCCACCCTACAACATAATGAAACTACTTATTCTCCTTTCATTAGAAAAAACATCTTTAACACTCTCTCTCTCTCTCCCCTCTATATTACCTGTTGGTTAAAAAGTTCAAATTGTTAAAATTTCTGAACTTCAAGCTGGAAATTTAAACAATAAAAATTTTTGAAGAAAATGAATTTTCCAAACATTGTTTTGTTTTGTTGTTTTTTTTTCTCTCCTCCACTCTTTTGCCAATATTTGCCATTCATGGAATTGTTAATTGGCACATAAAATATTTGAATTATTTTCTTTTAAAGCTTTGATTATCTCCCTTGCATTGAGCCGGACCTAAGGTGAGCTGTTTTCCAGTAAAAGGGACTGAGACAATTAGTGTCTTGTCCCCAGATACAATGATTCCGTTGAACTATATGTTATCAATGTCCAGCTCTGATTACAGACATTTCAAGACTCTACATCTTTGATGTTTTTCTTCATTTTAGATCCACTGTAGTACAGTATTACTACTATGACCTTAACCACCTCTACACAATACCACTTAGTGTCTGTGGTACACATATCTACATCCTCAGTATTACTTTCTTGTCAAAAACAACAAAATAATGGAATTTCAGTTTTTATTCAATATATATATATAATAATAATTTTAACATATTAACACAATTTCATCTTCAGATAAAATATTGTTCCTTTGAAGAATTTGTTTCATAATAATTAATTATAACATTTGGAATTTTTTTTTTGACAATAACTGTTTCATGTTTCACAAACATTGGCAAAAATTTGGACGCAAACACACATATAATGGTTATAAAACACGGAAGAGGACCAGGCACCCAGCTACACACTGCTCTTAACTAATGGAAGCCTCTGTACAAACAGTTAAAACTAAGAGAATAAATCCAATCCTCAGTTACGAGGAAATATTTAAAGCCTCCACTTCTCATTCACTCTCCTTAGTTATTTCTATTATTTACAAATTGATATTTCAGTGACAGGTTTAAGTTCACACGTTCACACATGCATCCAACTTCTCAGTTTTACATTCATCCGTTATTTTCTCTCAAACTCACTCGGACCTACTTTGAATTCCATCCAAACACAGGATACAAGACTTTTACAATAATATTAATGTGGGGGGGATTTGTTGCAATGAAAGAAGGGGAAAAGTGAGTAAATACTGTTATTATTCATCACCTATATCTTAATATTATGCATCAATACATAAAAATATACTGAAGTATTTCAGATATATCACTAATATTGTAGAAAGAGGTACAAAGATCTCAGTTTTGGTAAATTGTTAGATTAAAGCTGTCATTTAGTGTAACATAAAATATATTAATTAATTAATAAGTTAAATAATGAAACATAACATACTTCATTTGCAGAAAATGGACATAAAATTATATATCTTTGTATATACAATAATGCTTGTTGTTTACCCTCCTTTCCGACTGCGTAAGTTACTATCATAGTTTTGTATGAGATTGATGAGGTGACATGGGATGGGGGAAGGAGTTGGTTGGATGCGACTAGACAGGCAACACTGATTCATGAAACATGAAAACAAAAGAGAACAGTAGGAAGCTGAGTATCAGCAATGAGGAAGAGAGAGATGAGAGGGACACCACAACAAGCTCTTCACTAAATACACACACACACACACACCTCATTAACACGGCCAACAGGTCAATCTAACACATGCACACAACCACAAACCCCAAGCAGCCTCTATCTCCTCCTCCACCATACAGCTGACCAATGGACAGCAGAGTGAGATGTTTATAGGGAGGAGAAAGAGAGAGAGAGTGAGACAGGGTAGTGGTTTCAATTCAACATGGAATGACGGTCATAGATGTTACGTCTCTGCTCCTGCACAGTGCCTTTCCACTTCTTCTGCTCGTCACTGACTCTGTTGAGAATGGAGCGCTGTCTGCCAAGCTGTGCGGCTAGTGGCGGTGGTGGTGGAGGTGGTGGTGCAACAAGCTCTGGTGTTACACTGCTGGGTGCTGGAGGTAATGTCTGCTCATCCTTTAACAGGGACAGACAAAAAAAAAGAAGACAAGACAAAAAGAAAGAAGAAATGTTAGTCTTACAGGAAATTACAATAAAACAGCTGTCTGATCATTAACAATAATTACATGTGTGATAATTAGTATTATCACATATCATTATCAAATGATATATTCACTCGATATGTATTTATCATTTGGTATAATATGATGATGCACGTCAGCATTTTCTGTAGTAGTGGAGTTTAAATGAAGCAAATTTGTTAAGATTGTTTTAAAAAGTCTGTACAATGCAAGTTGGAAATATAGGAGATATTTCAATATTCCAAATTAAAACTCCTTCATGAAGAGAAAAGAGAGAATAATTAAAATAAAGGTGTTTAAACTCTGAAATACAGAAATGTTTACTGTTGTTTTATCTCCTCTTATTTCCAAGTTTGCATTCAAATGGCCCTTTAAAACACTTTTTACAAATATTGATATCTTTCCCTCTCACCTGGTTGAGGGAGCCTTCAGTTTTTTTTTTCCTTCTATAGTACTTTCTTGTCTAGCAAATTACTTGGTGATCCTACTAGTGCCACTGGCATGGGAAACGCAGATCTCCCTCAGCCTGAATAGCAACCTCAGGCACTGGCACCCTTCACACCCATCAGGATAAACAGGCTCAATCACTTGCTACAGATACAAGTTAATGCCGACAACAAGACACTGTAAAGTGGTTGGCATTAGGAAATGCATCCAGCCATAGAAAGATTCTTATGTCAGTATTAATTAATAACTGTTGTTCTCCAAATTGGTCAGCTGATAGCAATGAGGGACTGACCAATACTTTCACCAATACAAGCTGCAAAACCACAATTAACCCTTTAATGTTCAGATTGCTCTGTTAAATGTAATACTTTTTCACTCAAATTGTTTTGAATTAATCATGTATTATCTCATAGCTTTGAAATGTCAATGTAGGTTAGGTGCGAGAGGCTAGATATGGCTAGTTGAAATGTAAAACGTAGAATATTTGGGCCGGATGTGGCCGGTTTAAACACTAAAGGGTTAAGCTAAATCTCACTCAGAATTACATTCTACCAAATGTTTGCATGTGTATGTGTGTGTCTGTCAAATTCTTAGCAACAGAAGCAGTATGGATACCAAACGGTAACATTTATCCCCACTTACAAGTGGATGTTGTGTTAGAATGCTGAATACTGCAATAGTTGCCGTGAGAGAATCTCTCATATGGGCTTTAACAGGTAAGACACATTGGATCATGTAGTCTGGGGTACTACAAAAATGACAGCATGATCAAGGTTTTCAATAAGTTTGCATGAGTAGAGATGATTTGGAGCTAAAAATATATTTTTTTTATTTTGTTTTTTTTTAACCAATTCAAAAATCTCAGTAAATTAAATCTGAAAGATAATTTTGCTGTAAATCAATGCTGAATTATACACAGTAGAGCTGAAACATGACCAGAACTGAGTTACAATTTAAAAAAAAAAAAAAAAAAAAAGATGGAAAGGAACATTATACAGAATTTCTGCAAAGGAATTTTCATATTAAAGAAAAACAAGAAAAAAAGAAATGATACAAAAATATGGAAGCTAGATCAAAGTTTTGTCCAGAATTTCAGAATTAGTTGTTAAGCAATGATAACCCCTTGTGAAGGGTGTGCAGGAAACTTTTTATGTGTAGCTCTCCTACAATGTAGGCTACACTGAACAACAAATATATTTGACAGTAATTTCTGTCTAAAGACTAACCATTACTCCCCACCCACGTTCCCCATCATCCATTGCGCCCACCACCAAAAAGAATTAAAGGATGAATTATCCCCAGAGAGTTAGGATAGGTGCACTAAGGCAGACATTAAGCAGCATCTACAGGAGAATGTGCACATGCAAACAATCAGCAATGACATGGTCACTAAGTGGGGGTTTAGGTAGAGGAGAAAGTCCCAAAGGCGTTTATGAAGGGTCATTAGTAAATATTTAGTGATTCTAAGGGAGCAGCAAGACAGCAAACCAGCATGGTGCTGGACAAATAATGCCTTATGGTATTTGAGCCATCCCTCTATACATTTCAACTTTATCTTTCATTCATTTCTCCAAAGTGGACAGAATACCCAGTAATATACACGGAAATCGACTAACTACATAAGCTGCTTCCTCCTGAAAGTAGCATCGTTAATCGACTCCATTTTATTCAGTATATCAGACAACATTCCAGGTAAGGTGGAGTAACAAGTTCAAAAGAAGCTATCCCTGGCCACTTAGAATAAAATATTCAAAGCTGTGTCTGTGAGTGAATAAAATATTTAATCCATAATTGTTAGTCTGACAAAATATAATTTGTTTAGCCTATGGCTCTTAGGAAAGACGCAACAAAATATATTTTGTTGGATTAATGATTATGGATTAAATATTTTACTAAAGATTTGTTAGTATATTACTGGTACTTAATTTTGTCAACATCTGAAATGATAATGAAAGTCGAAGCCAATACTAACATTTGAATGCAGAAATGTTAAAAAAAAAAAAGGTAAGCCATCTCGTTCAACACAACCATTTGAACCAACCCCTATGTTGTTTTCTGAGATTCCTGTATTTTTCTAAGTCCTTATTAAATTGTTGAATGGGGGAAGTGAGAGTAAGAAAGTAAAAGTGTATTGAAGCAGTTTACGCTAAGTTGATGATAAAATTATAATAGCTTGTGGGTTAGAAATGTTGAAAATAAATTAGAAAAACAAAATATAACTTAACTGGAAAAATAGATAGACAATGTTTTTGATGAGAAGAAGAAAGACATCAGAAAGAGTCTGCTTGCTTAGCTACAGAGAACCAAAGAAAGTGGTGGGTGTGAGTGTCAGGTCACACCAATGCTCCTCAAAGCAGATGTTTCTGTCTTGAAATTGAATTGTGCTCAGTTTTAGAGATGATGAAAGTTGGGAATGGGGTTGGGGTAGAATTCAAGAAAAGAACTTACTTCGAAGAGGGTCCATGTTTTCCCAGCCGTGAAAGTAACCTGTTAAATGTTTGAGGCTTCATTAGAAAGTATTACGAGAAGCTGGTGGAATACGTACGATAAAAGAACTTTGTCTCTTCTTTATCCAACAGAAAGATGTAGAGACTTTTTTTTTTTTTTTTGGCCAGAAAAAATATGAAAAAAAAAGGTGGAGAGAGAAAGAGAGAGCAACAAAAAAAGCAAAAACATAAATAAATAACGGCCGTATAGTGAAAGCTCCTAGAAAATCTTTTGATGAACTTTGAAACTAACCTATACCTAGTGATTTTAGGTTTTGTAAATGAGGTGACTAAGGGTTCATAGATATATTTATAAAGGGAAAGGGATGAAACTATTTCATTCACATCATTTTCTAGAAACATTATTTCTTCCATGACCAGATTTCTAACAAAATATACAGGACCTACATGCTTTCAAAATTAATGAAGAATTTATTAAAAATAACTTTGTTCACAATTAAGTTGGTGTTTTAGAACATAACATAATGATTCTAATATAAAATTGCAGATTTTACTTTAAATACGAAGTTTAAAAACATGAAGCTATCAGAGAACTAAAATTGGGGAACGATTCTAGGTGATTGTAGGCAAGTCATTATCTTGGTATCAAAAAGATTAACACCCTAAATCATGTAAACAGGTTGCAAAGATCAGAACTAGCTCAATCCTCACTTCAACGGAACTTTATTATCTAGTTATGGCATGTAACACATTTCAAAAATGTCTTTCAAAACTAAAGCAAAATAACTGAAAAAAACTGTTAATGGATTGCTCTGTTTTTCTAAATTCTATTGCTATCTATATTTCTGATGAAGAGCTCCGCTCGAAACGTTAAATCCTCCTTCTTTCTTTCCTTTCCTGAGCATCCAATAACACTATACTTATTCCACATCCTCACGTTGTTGTGTTTTCTCTTTGTTCATGTTTGGATTAACTATATATATATATATATATACATATACATACATACATATATAGGTGTCGGTCTCCTTGTGTGATTAAGAAGATCACTTTGCGACCACATGGTTTTGTGTTCAATCCCACTGCATAGCACCTTGGGCATGTGGCTTCTATAACCCCAGACCAACCAACACCTTGTGGGTGAGTTTAGTAGACAGAAACTGTGTGGAAGTTTGTCATGTCTGTGTGTCTTTGAGTTCACCCCACCATCATTTGATTACCAGTGCCAATTGCTTGTTTATGTCTCCTAACTTAGCGATATGATAAAAGAGATCAATAAAATATGCACCAGACTTCAAAAAATGACAACTGGAATCAAGTTGTTTGACAAAACCCCTTCAAGGCAGTGCCTCAACATCACTATCCTGAGTTCAAATTCTGCCAAAGTTGTCTTTGTCTTTCATCGTTTCAGGGCTGATAAAATTAAGTACAAGTGAAACACTGGGGGTCAATATCATAGCTGAACCCCATCCCACTAAAACTGCTGGCCTTGTACCAAAATTTGAAATGTTATCATTGTTATTATTATTATTATTGCACTTGCCCTTGCTGTTCAGGGAAATCTTAGACAGTGGAGTTCCTTGATTATCCCTAGAGGTCATCCTCTATCATGCCCCCACCCACTTTTTTTTTTGCTTTTGTTAACTTTTGTATACTATATTTCCCTGTATACTGTGTATACCTACTCTCTTTTTTTTTTATTATTTATTTTATCATTTCATTATATGTAAACCCCAAAACTATGCCTGTTTTGTACTGTCCTCCTTATCCTTCACCCTGGTGGCAAATAAATGAAATCATCATTATTATTATTATTATTATTATTATTATTATCATCATCATTATCATTATTATTATTATCATTATTATTATTATCATCATTATCATTATTATTATTATCATTATCATTATTATTATTATTATCATTATTATTATTGGTAATTTGACTCAGGTTCATTCTTATTCCTGACAGAATTTATGTGAGCAGCAGCAGTATCATCATTATTATTATTATTATTATCATCATTATTATCATTATTATTATTATTATTATTGTTATTATTATTACTATTATTACTTTGTAATGCCAAGACAGAGTAAAGAGAAGTACATCTCTGAAGCTTCTTAATTGCCAAGATAAACCAAGGACTTTGAACAAATTCATTATATATGGTGATTCCAGATGAAGGAATTCCATGCTACTATCAGAGATTCCTTGAAGAGAGACCAAGAAAGTACAAGAGGATTAGAATTGATGTATGTTAAATGGAATAAAACCGAAACAGATGCTTGTTCCTAGTGACCAGAATTTAGGTGAAGCAGCAATGAATATTGGGGAAGGTCAGAGTATTGCACTTTTGGAGGCAGAAAAAAGAACTCTTTTAAAGAAAGAGACCAAAGGCAGGAATCACAAAATCCAGGTTTAATATATGAGAAAAAATAAAAGGGGCAGAACAGGATGGGAGAGGGTATTAAAGGTTCGTTAATCAATGAAAAAAGATGTTAATGTAGGAATCAAAAATAAAAATAAAATAGAATTTCAGTAACATTAGTGTGACAGCAACAATGGAGCAGATTTGATTTCAGGGATTGTTGGTTCAAGTCTCAACCAGAGTTGGTTGGTAGAGCAAATATTAAGGATAAAGAGAATGTAGCAATAACTGTCACTGATGATTTGGAGGGAGGTGCAAAGCATCAGACAACAGCCAAGGTCCAGTCTTGTTAGTGGCAGATAGGGTGTCCAATAGACATATGTCCACACTGTACACAAAGTCGATAACATGACCAGTCTATATACACTGAGTGATGCATCCAGTAAATACATGTATACAGTGATGTGTGTAGTCTATGTATAGTGAGTAACATAACCAGTCTATATATATATATATATACAATGATGTGTTCAGTCTATACACACAGTAAGTATGTGCTCTCTTCATATAAAGTAACACAACATAACCAGTCTATATATGCATACAGTGGTGTGTCCAGTTTATATATACAAAATGTAGGTGCAATCAACATTATACAGACTATGTCTATCACAACAACATATGCAAGATCCATATTGCCGAAGGAAGAACTTACATGTGTGTGTGTGTGTGTGTATATAATTCCATTTTCTTCGCACTGTAATGCTTATTACATCTCTATTATCACAAATGTATTTCTTGACACAAAAATTTTAGTCCTTATTTTTGTTATTCCTTTTAACTCAGGTTTTGTTGAAACTCCCGGAGTCTTGCATGCATAGCAGGCTTGCGACCTGCATCCGGCAGTACCATGCTTTCTCTTTTTTTTTCAACAGTCTAATACTTAGCTGATTATTCTGGTTGTGCCAAGGAGGGAAACCTTTTGTAACAGCTCTATTGGATACTCTTTCGGAGGTGAATTATCCAAACCCCAAAGAATTCCTCTCAACACATGGCTATGATGCTCCCCCACTACTTCTGCTCGTGATCAGAGATGCACATATCGTCAGCCACTAAGGGACATGCTCAACTGGTTATGGTCAAACAACTGACAAGCAAATCTGTGGTATTGAGCAGAATATTTGCTGTAGCCCATCTTTTCTACCAAGACAATACAATGTACATGATAACACTTCCAATCAGTTAAGAGCAGAAGCCATAAGAGCCACTGCCTGGTACTGTATCAGGGCATTTTTTTTTTTTTTATTATTATTATTATTATTATTATCATCATCATCATTATTGTTATTGCAGCAAGCTGGTAGAATCATTAGCACATTGGGCAAAATGCATAGTGATATTTCATGTCACTACATTCTGAGTTCAAATTTTGTTGAGGTCAGCTTTACCTTTCATCCTTTCAGGGCCAATGAAATATGTACCAGTCAAGTGCTAGGGGTCGATTTAATCAACTAGCCCCCTCCCCCAAAATTTCAGGCTTTGTGCCTATAGTAGAAAGGATTATTATTATTATTATTATTAAGAGATGCAATGTTTCTGTAATCAAGCTGCTGGACCACCGACCACCTGGTTTGTACTACTGAATTACCAGTGAACAACCACTAAACTATATGCTTTTCCAATGTGCTCCAGACTGAGACGTATAACTAAGCTTGCTGCAGTTGGTGTGGCTGATAATAGCTTTCATTTTATACATGAGAGTCGAGTAATTATGGCATGTCTTCCACTCATAGAAAAACATATTATGTTATGCAAAATGGCCCAAATGATTTATTTTATGTAAAGAAAAAAAAAAACTGTTTCAAATTATTATGTTGCTTTGGAAACATGAATAAGAAATAAATATTTAAAATTAAAATGTGAAATACGAATAATAAAAACCATCTTGATTTAGATGCCATTGTGTTCATGTTTGTGTGTGTGTGTGTGTGAGGAAGATACAAAATTCTTCATTCAGGATCTGTATGTGATATGACAGAGGAGTGAAGAACTGCAATGATTAAGTTGGATTAGTGCAGGGGTTAAATGAGATTTAGGGCTGAAAATGTATTAGTAATAACAACATCATGCATCATAAAACCCACAACCAGTACAAACTCATTTCATGATTAGGATTGGATAAACAAAAAGCATTTGCAAATCAATGAGGCCAGAAAGGAAGGGCAGTTAGTAGAGAAATATAGCAGATATTAGCATTCAAATTACAGAAGATCAGTAAATACAACAGTAGTAATTGTTGTTGGTAAACCCCATCTCAGCCCTGAAGGAGCAGACCTATGATAAAAGACATTTTTTCCCAGCATGACCATCCTATCTATTCATCAGACACTACACAGCAGGAGCCACACTATATAATATGCCCCTCCTTATTCAAAGTGATACAATGTTAATGGAGAGAGATTTGGCTGTTATTTCTAGCAGGTTGAGTGGCTACATAGAGGCTTATTCATTGGCTTAGGAAGCAGTAACAGCAGCAATAATAACCGTTTCTAATTTAGGCACAAGGCCAACAATTTGAACTCAGAATATAAAGAGCCATCTAATGATTCTACCAATCTACTGCCCAAGTAGCAGCAGCAGCAATAATAATAATAGTGGTTTCAAATTTTAGCACAAGGCCAGCAATTTCAGTAAAGTCATTATATTGACCCCCAGTGCTCAGCTGGTACTTATTTTATCAACCCTGGAAGGATGAAAGGCAAAGTCAACCTCAGCAAAATTTGAATTCAGAATGTAAAGACAGAGGAAATGCTGCTAAACATTTTGTCTAGAGTGCTAGCAATTCTGATAACTCACCACCTTCATAATCAAATAATAATAATAATGGCTTCAAATTTTGCCACAAGGGTATTTAATAATAATAATGATAATGATATTTCTTATATTGTCACAAAAACAAACTTTGGTAGGCAGGATTACTGTGTTATTAGTTAAATTGAATTCAATATTTGATTAGTAATTAATTTATTAAACATCCTCCATCCACAAGGATGAAAGACAAAGTTGACCTTAGCTGGATTTGAACTCAGAATGTAAAGAGCTGGATCAAATGTCGCGAGGTATTTTGTCCAATACTCTAACAATTCTATTTGCCTTTTAAATGTTTCTAAATTAAGAACAAGTTTAAAAATTTGAGGGAAGGATTTAGTTGATTATATCAACCTTAGTACTTGATCGGTACTTCATTTTATTGATTCTCGAAAGGATGAAAATCAAAGTTGACAGCAGTAGGATTTGAACTCAGAACATGAAGAACCAGAAGTACTGCAAAGTATTTTTGTCTGATATGCTAATGATTCTGCCAAACCATTACCCTTATTTCTACCTTACTAACTGATTTCTTTACTGCCCACAAGGAGCTAAACATAGAGGAGACAAACAAGGACAGACAAAGGGATTAAGTCGATTACATCAACCCCAGTGCATAACTGATTCATATTTAATTGACCCCGAAAGGATGAAAGGCTAAGTCAACCTCAGCGTAATATGAACTCAGAACGTAGCAGCCAATGAAATACCGCTAAGCATTTCGCTCGGCATGCTAACGTTTCTACCATCTCGCCGCCTTTTTTTCTTTTTCCTTTTCTACCTTACTAGAAAGGTGACAAAGGTGACAATTACTCTTGTAGTAACGGATGCACTTAACACAACAGCTAAAGTGAGAGGCTGAGTGATATTGGAACTGAGACTCATACAGTCAATCTGCAGTAAAATCTTCCCTCAATCATGTCCCCATCCAACCAATGCTATTATGGAATAAATGGTTGTTTGTCTATCATTCTACCATTTCTTTGAGTCCATTTCTTCAATAAAATAATAATAATAATAATGTTTCTAATTAAGGCTTAAGACCAGTAATTATGAGGGAAGTGACTAGTCAATACCATAAACCTCAGTATTTGAGTGGAACTGTATTTCATTGACTCCACCAGAGTGATGAAAGGTAAAATTGATGCCAGTGCAATTTGAACTCAGGGCATAAACAGCTGAATGAAACACCGCAGAGAAATTTTTCAAACACTCCGACAATTCTGAGAGAGCAGTTTTCATGATAAACTGAGAGGGTTTCTTGAGCCAACAAGGGACCCAATGGCAACACAAGAGCTTCTGCATAGGTGCTTGACCTGCCAATGTAGCAATCATATCCTTGTAAACAAGTTAGCTTTAAAATTGAGACTATGTAGAATAAGTCCTTAAAACTGGGATACACAGTGTAAGTCCCTAAATTTGGACTATACAATAGTCAAGTCCTTAACTTTTGGATTTCATAGCAAAAACTCTTAATTTTGGGACTATAGAGTATAAGTACACAAAATTGAGTACAAGTCCCTTAAAGACTATACAGCAACAATCGAGGAACTATGGTCAAATACTTTACCAAAACTTTCTCTAGTAACACATTAATGTGTGTATTTTGGTGTAAAAATGTAAACATCTTTGATAAAACTGATGCTTCAGAACAAAAATCCCTAGTGATATTTGTTTACCCATAGTTGTGCAGATACTCCCTTGTTATCCTCACCTTCAGAAATACTAGTGAACTAAAGATTGGCCTGTTGAAAACCTATAACTAACAACACTTCTGTTCACAAAACCCAACATAAAAATAAATAACTGAACCACTTCCAATAAAACACACCAACTCTACAATATAGGGGTCACAAGAATTTATGGAGATAGAGCCTCTGAGTAGTCACTTGACATGGTCAATGTAACAGCCAAATCTCCCATAACAAATGAGGATCACATAGTTTAAAGGTTAAAAATGTTGGGCGACATGCACCATAGTAAAGATCAGGGTAGCTAGGGTGGATACAGTTTAGAATCAGGGTTAGACACTTGAAAGTTTAACCAAAACCAACATGCTGAACATCACCTAGGGTTGCTCCAGACATTACAAATTGCTATTGTTCATGCCATGCTATAGGCCTGCTCAAGCAGAAATGAATGAGGACAACTCAACAACAACATCATCACTACCACCACCACCACCACCACCACCACCACACACTAAAGAGAGCCAACTTAAGTCACAGCTAACCATAACTTTTAAAATACACATATACGTATGTGCATATATATGCATACATGTGTGTGTGTTTGCATATATATATATATATATATATACTTTATTTAAAGCAGCAGAAAATTCAACAAAACCTGTTACTCTGAGTTTTGCTAGCAAGAACTGTCCGACGAATGGCAACGGGAAACTCAGAGTAACAGGTTTTGTTGAATTTTCTGCTGCTTTAAATAAAGCATATTACTCTACCACTGGTATTTGAGCACTCTTTTTTCCACCTTGTTTCACATTTATGTGTTTACTCCGGTATATATATATACATATATATGCAAACACACACACACACACACATATATGTCAACTATCTTGCTTCGCAATGGAAAATTAACAAAATCATTATCTATTCCTGTTTTACTGTTAAATCTTACAAGAACTATTACAGGAGTATAGTAATGCTATAAACTACACATGGTTGCTGTGGTATACCTCTTCCTTTAACGTTAGACAATACCTTAACTGCTACACAAGGCAATACTTCAACCTAAACCAAAACACCTGATACAATGGTGCATTTGCTACATCTGTACTGACATCTGTACTGACATCTGTATGATCTTGTCCATGAATTTACAAACACAAAAGAAATGCACAATATCAGAATTAGCAATTAAAAGGAGATAATTCCCCTAAACAAATAACTTTTTTTCATTAATGAACTAAATTCCTTTAACATACTATAGCTAAAAGAAAAACTATCAGATAAAATAAAGTTGATGTGACCTTTTCTCTATAGGTTGGACATTGTTCCATCAATGTAGAGAGACAGATTAAACAGTTTCAACCAGTGATTCTCAACCATTTTTTACCTATGGATCCCCTTTGATTCATATTTTACTCAGATGGACCTTGATAGCCATTTGATGTTTAAGAGCTCCTATAACATTTTTATAATTAAACATTATTAGGAATTGTATTAAAAAAATTGTTAAAATATTTTGCATATTGTAACCCATTAATTACACATAATCATTAACAACAAAATTTTATATGGAAATCACCCCAACCCCACCCCAAGGGTCATATGGACCCCAGTTGAGAACCACAGGTCTAAACTCTGAAGCATAACAAGGAAATGACAGAATCCTCATCTTGGCAATCTGAAACCGCAATAGTCGCTATTATTTTTTACTAACACTGGTAATCCACATAACACCACTTTACAAAGGACCATTCTAGGATATTCCAGATCACATCGCAATACACTAAACTACAATATGGAATATACACCACTACAGTAGATTATTTAACACTACACCACAATACAATATACAACACTACTATTGCACCACAAAGGAAAATACTGTACTACAACACAGTGGAATAAACCATACCAGACTACATCACAGTGAAAAATATCACACTACCCAGTACCTCATCTCGCTCTTCCCCCAATCCACTGAGAACTGTACCATCATTACTATCCTGCTACCCACCCTTCAACCTTACCCTATCTTTACAGTCACAGCCTGCCTCCTGCTCCTCCATCTCCTGCTCACCATACAACCTTGCAGCAACCCTTACACTTCATCTCCACTAACTCTTCACAACTCCTACTGGCAGTTCTCTCCCCCTTTTCTAAATGTGAGTAGCTCAACAAGAACCCGCTCCACCCCTCCGCTTCTTTCATGCTTTAACCCATCATCCCTTAGGATAAAGCAGCTCCTGTGCCCTCAGGGTTTGTAGCTTTGTGAGCTGCATAGTAACCTTAATAGTGCTGGTAGCATGAAAAAGCATTTAGTACATGCTGTGAAGTAGTTGGCATCATGAAGGACATCCGACTGCAGAAACCCTGCCAAAGCAGATACTGGAGCATGATGTAGTCCTTGGACCCATTGGATCCTCTTGACCGTCCAACCCATGCCAGCATGGAACATGGACGTTACTTGATGAAGATAATATATAGCATACTACAGGGCAGTGAATACACCCAAACACCCAAAATCTAATAAAAACAAACAATACCTATACATTGTTGTCACATGTGACAGTAGAATACACAAGACTAATGCCATTCCTGAATTCTAGAATATTTTCTGCAGATCATTATAAAAAACCTCTAAAACAGGAATGGGCAACCTTTTTAGAAATGCAAGCCACAAGACATGACTCATCATCAGGTGGGCTGCTATACTAAGAAAACTAAAAGTAATTTTCCATTAGACACATCATTCAGAAAGTTCTGCTGACCTTATGTGACTCACAGGCCACAGTTTGCCCAAAAAGGCTCAAAACAGATGAACATGTCTGAAGTTGTCTCTCTTAATTGCTCCATGTGAAAAGACAAATATTTGTCACAGATAAGGAAAAATATTTTCTTTGATTACCACATTATTAATTTTCGTTAGCGTTTTTTATACTCACTACATCAAATATGTTTACACTAAATTAACTAATACCTTTCAATTGAATGGCATCTTTGATTCAGCTAATCTCTAAGCAATTCTATTTTCCTGCAGAGTAATAAATATACAATCTTGTACATTTGTTACATAAGGAGTCATTCATCCCAACTTCAGCAAATAAAGAAAAGCTATGCTTCACTGATGGGATTAGAATAAAACTAAATTATATCCAGAGTTCTCGCCTATACTTGCAAAAAACATGAAAATGACACTTGCTCTTCACTAATATTATTGTTTCCTTATGATATAAATTCCAACCCTGGTCATTGCCAATGATCTTATCCTCTTATTTATTGCCTTATATGGTTAAACCTTAACTGAAACATCACAAATAACACAGCAAATATAATAAATATAACTGATACCAAACACAGACAAAATGAATCAATAAACTAGCAAGATATTAACTAAGTTCCTATATATATATGTATATATATGCTCCCTTAACAGGCTGGTCTACTGTGAGCTAATATGGAATGTGAATCCAAACAGAAAAAAACAAAAAAAAATAAACTAGTGAGACACAAACTAAGAGCCTCTAAATTTATCTACCTGTCTGTCTGTCTATCTATCTATATATACGTGTATGTATATACACATACATATGTATACATATATACACATACATATATACATATACACACATACATAAACACAAATACATATACTTATATACATATACACACATACATATACACATATACATATATATACACATATACATATATATATACACATATACATACATATATATATACACAAATACATACATATATATATATATATATATACATAAATGCATATATACACAGACATATATATATATATACATAAATACATATATACACAGACATATATATATATATACATAAATACATACATAAATACTTATATATATATATATATATATAGAGTTTTATATATATATATATTATATATATATATATATATATATATATATATATATATATATATATATGCCCCTAACAGAGTGGTCTACTGATGGCTAGCATGGAATATGAAACCAAAGACAACATTAATCAATCAACCAGAAGAGCACCTAAATATGTATAGAGAGAAACAGACAGACAGAGATCTGCTAAAACCCCTAACTGACTGGTCTGCAGCTAGTTGGCACGGAACTTGAAAAGAAAGGCTTAGTAAGAAGAAAAAGGCGTCATAATCCGTTGCCATAGTGTTTACCAAATTCACCTCCTCATTTGTCTGCTCTTGGTAGCGACCTGGTTTCTTGACAAGCAACGGATCCAGACAGAGCAGGAACACCATGTAGACAAACAGCAATGATACCACGCATATTATGATGGTCACCATAATCTGTAAAACAAAACAGAGATTACATTGGTTAAAAACAACTGTTGATAAATAAATTGTTCATGAACAAAATAGCATCATCATCATCATCGTTTAACGTCCGTTTTCCGAGCTAGCACGGGTTGGACGGTTCGACCGGGGTCTAGGAAGCCAGAAGGCTGCACCAGGCTCCAGTCTGATCTGGCAGAGTTTCTACAGCTGGATGCCCTTCCTAACGCCAACCACTCCGCGAGTGTAGTGGGTGCTTTTTACATGCCACCTGCACAGGTGCCAGTAGGGTCTGGCATCGGCCACGATCGGTTGGTGCTTTTAACGTGCCACCGGCACGGAAGCCAGCCAAGGCAGCGCTGGCATCGGCCACGTTCGGATGATGCTCTTTATGTGCCACTGGCACTGGAGCCAATCGAGGCAGTGCTGGCATCGGCCACGTTCGGATGGTGCCTTTTATGTGCCACCGGCACATTGAAAGTGGAAAAGCAAAGAAAGAATCATTAAGGTGTTGGAGAAAATATGCTTCAACTGGTACAAAACCACACACCCACAACACTATTCCCCACTCCCAGTTGAGGGGTTTTTTGACTTGCAAAGCACTTGGTGACCTTGTGGTGCTGATGCCATGTAAAATGTACTGGTGCCACGTTAAAAGCACCCAGTACACTCTGTAAAGTGGTTGGAGTTAGGAAAGACATTCAGCTGCAGAAACTATGCGAAAAGAGACAATGGAGCCTGAGGCATCTCCTGTCAAACCATCCAACCCATGCCAGCATAGAAAGCAGCCATGTGATGATGATGATGAAGACAATAAGTTAAGATGATGAAGACATATATGTCAATGTGCATGTATGTCTCATCATCTGCATGTCTTCATATTGGCATTGTTTCAACAGCACTGACACTTATGTCTCCCATAAACAAAACATCCTTGTGTAAACTGCTGGATATAGTAACTTAGTTGAAAAACAAGGGCTAGCATCAGGAAGGACATCCAGCCATATAAACAGAGCCTCAAGAAGACTCATCCAACCTATTCAAACATCGAAAATGTGGACAACATGTTTTAATAGTATGTTATCCCACCAGTGCTGCTGTTGCTATCGCTGCTACTACAACTGCTATTACTGCTACCACCACCAGTATTACCACCATCACCACTACCACTAATGTAAATAATAAACCAGAGTTTACCTTTATCAGAGTGACATTTCTACTCTGATACTTGCACTCACAGCGAGGACAGAATTCTGTGGCCTTCTCAGGTAGAGGCCAGACAACATCTTCACATTTGCTGCAAAAGAAAAAACACAATAAAAGTCAATCTTTTGTTACATACTCAAGAATATCATCACAGCTATAACAGCTTCTTCATCTAATTACACCACACACAAACATTATACTGTAATATACACATGTATTATATTAAAATTCTTTTTATTTTAGGCACAAGGCCTGAAGTCTTGAGGAAGGGGAGCTAGTCAGTTACCCCAGTGCTCAACTGGTACTTATTTTATCAACCCTGAAAGGATGAAAGCAAAATCTACCTTAGCGGAATTTGAACTCAGAACATTAAGATGGACAAAATGCTTAGCAGCATTTCGTCCAGGGTGCTAATGATTCTGCCAGCTTGCCATTTTATGTGCATTATATTATAATAGCACCAGTCATATAGCAAAGAAGCAACAACCTTGATACACAGTTATATTAATGTTAGACACACACTGTTATATCAGTCTCTTTCTCTCTCTCTCACACACACACACTGGACATACTAGTAAACCTAGTCTCACAAAGACACACACACACACTGTTATATCAGAGACACTACAATAACATAAACTTAGAAACCTATGTAAGTGACTATATATAGTTAGAAAGTGACCCAACACAACACTCTCAGCTACAACATGATCAGTACAGTCAACCATTCGACCAACAACCACCCCCGTGACCAAACCACTCTAGTGACCAACAGACAAAACTTACCACTGGTTTGGGTTGACCTTCTTTATATAAACCTTGCGTCCAGTTTCTGTGGCATTGACAACAGTCTGTGATGGACAGACACACTTGCAACGGTAATCTTCATACTGGGCCTGTAGAACAAAAAAGAAGATAGAGGTTAAGTTTTACTATAAATCATGTCACAACAGCAATCACACACTAGCCACAGCCTGAAGTATAAAGTCTTGCTTTCTTATGTTATTGTTTAACTGGAAAGACTGACTCACAATGGTAACCAAACACTCACCACAGGTTGAAGCATTTTCTTTCTATAAGAAATGTCTAACTTCATAAAAAGCTGAATTTGGCTTAATTTGTCTCAAGTTATGCTATGATGATGATTCCAAAGAAGAATGAGATGACACTATACATGGCTACCAACAATTAGAAACTTTTAAGAAGTTTAGAATGTGTAGAAAAAAAAAAACTATATTAAATGTATATGCCAGCGCCGCCCCGACTGGCTTCTGTGCCGGTGGCACATAAAAAGCACCATCCGAACGTGGCCGATGCCAGCACCGCCTTAACTGGCTTCCGTGCCGGTGGCACGTTAAAAGCTCCAACCGATCATGGCCGATGCCGGACCCCCCTGGCACCTGTGCAGGTGGCACGTAAAAAGCACCCACTACACTCGCAGAGTGGTTGGCGTTAGGAAGGGCATCCAGCCTTAGAAACACTGCCAGATCAGACTGGAGTATGGTGCAGCCCCTGGCTTCCCAGACCCCGGTCGAACCGTCCAACCCGTGCTAGCGCGGAAAACGGACGTTAAACGATGATGATGATTCTATGTACACCTACTTTACTCTTTGAGGTAAATTCCAAACTTTCCTATATGCCTAAAATTAACTTAATCTATAAGAGACTGTTACCTCTATAATAGCCAACTGCCAGGGGCACACAACATATATAGTTATATTTTCTCATGATATTGTTTGACTAATATTTCTGACATCTTAGACTCACAATCATGACTAGACACTCGCCACAGACTGACATATATAGTTCTCCTTTCACATGGTGTTGTTTTCTTGATGCGGTTTGATATCTATAACTAAATGTCTGATTATAATAAGGTGGTGAGCTGGCAGAAATGTTAGTGTGCTAGACAAAATGTTTAGTGGCATTTCCTCCGTATTTATGTTCCGAGTTCAAATTCCACTTGGGTTGACTCTGCCTTTCATCCTTTCAGTGATAATAAAATAAGTTCCAGTTGAGCACAGAGGTCAATATAATCAACTTCCCTGAAATTGCTGGCCTTGTGCCAAAATTTGAAACCAATATGTCTAATTATAACATTTAGTTTTTACATCCTTTCAGATGATGCAAAAGTAGGGCCTAAAAACATGCACCAGGCATCACAGTGAGGAATTGAGTATAAGAGAATGCAAAGACTCAGTGTTTGGCAATATAATGGTAGTGAAATAATGTTGGTTCCTAGTATAGGAAGGCCATATGTTTGGTGACTAGGTGGGTATTTCATTTGAGCGGCAAAGCTACCCCTGATGAAGAGAGCAAAGATTGAGCAGCAATGTTACCCCTGATGAAAATTTAGTGGCAAAGTTATCCCTGATGAATTCAAGCTAAGAACATGAAGACAACATAACTAAATTCTTCAAAGTATTTGGTTTAATGCTCCACTAATTATGTCATCTCTACGATGATGATGATGGCAACAATAACCATGGTTGCAAATTCTAACACAAGGCCAGCAATTTTGAGTATACTGATCCCAGTATTCGAATGGTACTTCATTTTAATGACTGCTAGAGGAATAAAAAGCAAAGTTGATCTCAACAGGATTTGAACTCAAAACATGAAGAGTTGAAACAAAAGCCACAAAGCAATTTTTCCTATGCTCCAATGATTCTGTCAGCTTACTGTCCTTATGGTTTCTGATGTAGGGACAAAGTAGTCCAGCAATTCTGAGGGGAGGGAATTAGCTGACACCACTGACACTGAATTGGACTGCTACTAGATTTTATCAGTCTTGGAAGAATGAAAGGTAAAGTTGACCTTGGTAGAACAAGAAATATGAAAAATTCCAAATATTCAGAATACCAATCTTTCTATTTTCTTTTTCTCTCTTTCTGAGAAGGTATCATCTTGTGGTATTTTTATAAACAGGACTTAGGTCTTAAATCTCAGAAATGTCTACTACTACTACTATATCCACTGTCATCCACAGAAATTCTCATAGATGGCTGTGTGAGACCACAGTATAGATTTGAAGTGTCTAGCTTCCTATAGATGGTGATGATGATGATAGTAGTTATGATGATGATAATAATGACAGTGGTGGTGGTGGTGGTGATGATGGTGATGATGACAAACAGACTTAATCAATACTTTAAATCCTTTGAATAGGAACAAACTGATTAGATCAAAACAAAATTTACTGCTGCTGTTGACATTGGTTATTTAACCATTGGTCAGACATGATCCAGCAGATTTATGATCAAAGGCTTTCCAACCATGACTATTTTTTTTTTTTTGCTTTTACTTTTTTTTAATCAAAGACTACATTGTTCAACATTCTTTTTCTTTATCAGACTATAGAGTGAAAATCAGAGAGAGACATTTCATTGCTATTTTTAGCAGGTCCAGCAGCAGCCTCATAGAAGCTTCCTCATTGGTTGTCATTTCTGTTGTTGATGGGAGAACAAAAAATAAAGAATCAGAGAGTACCTCCACCCCCACCCCTGTCACCACCACCTCCAATTTTCACTCCCTATTGATTCACATGCGACAGGTTGCATCAGCAGCAGCAGCAGAAAGAATGACAGCACCAGGAGTGGGGCAGAGCAGTCGGCGGGGGGGGGGAGGGCATCTGATGCCACAAATGCAGAGAAATATAGTGGCAGTGGTGAAGACAGTGGGGCAGTTGTGACAGAGGGGTGGAGTGGAAGAATCCAGAGTAAGTGTGAGAGATGGAGGTGCGAGGAAAGGAGGGGAAGGAAGGAAGAAAGAAATAAAGAAAGAGAGAGAGGGTGGGAAGGAATAGATAAGAGAGCAAGAATAAATAATGATGAAAAGAAAGGAAAAAGAGAAAGAGAGGTGAGAGGGAAAGTGATGAGAAAAAGACAATAGTTGAAAAGATAGGCGCAGGAGTGGCTGTGTGGTAAGTAGCTTGCTAACCAACCACATGGTTCCGGGTTCAGTCCCACTGTGTGACATCTTGGGCAAGTGTCTTCTGCTATAGCCCCGGGCCGACCAATGCCTTGTGAGTGGATTTGGTAGACGGAAACTGAAAGAAGCCCGTCGTATATATGTATATATATATATATATAATATATATATATATATATATATAATATATATATATATATATATATATATATATATATATATATATATATATATATATATATATGTATATATGTATATATATATATATATATATATATATATATATATATTATATATATATATATATATATATATATATAATATATATATATATGTGTGTGTGTATGTATTTGTGTGTCTGTGTTTGTCCCCCTAGCATTGCTTGACAACCGATGCTGGTGTGTTTACGTCCCCGTCACTTTGCGGTTCGGCAAAAGAGACCGATAGAATAAGTACTGGTCTTACAAAGAATAAGTCCCGGGGTCGATTTGCTCGACTAAAGGTGTTGCTCCAGCATGGCCGCAGTCAAATGACTGAAACAAGTAAAAGAGTATATAACAGCCGAGAAGTTAAAGAAGGGTGGTGGAGGAAAGGGAATTAAAAAAAAATTTTTTTTTAGTCAATGGGGACACTTTTACAGGGCCTGGAGACTGGTAGGAAGAAGATATCCTCAAACTAGAGATCTGCCTAAATGCTTGCAACAGAGTGGGGTCCATCCATTAAAGGAACCCAAGGTTCCAGGTGGTGGTGGTGGTGATTGTGTTAAACTGGGTGATGCATAAAAAGGTACCAGTGTTGGTGATATCAAAAACACCCTGTACACTCTGTAGAGTGATTGGCATTAGAAAGGGCATCCAGCTATAGAAACTATGCCAAAACAGACAACTGGAGCCTGGTGCAGCTCTCCGGTTTACTAGTCCCAGTCAAACCATCTAACCAGCATGGAAAAAGGATGTTAAAAGATGATGATGACGATGACAACTCCTTTAGACTATGACAAGATGGCTCTTTGAGCCAGAATTAAATACAGCAAAGCACATTCTTAAAGTTCCTCCAACCCACCACCCTTCACTGGTGCACTGTTTTATTGACCAGGCAGAGTCGACCTCAGCCGGATTTGATCTAAGAACCGAGAGAGTCAGAGCAATTACCAGGAGGCATTGTATCTGATGTTCTGATAAATGCAAATTCACAACCTGGAGAATAAATAATGAGGTAAAGAAAGGGGAAGTAAAGTGTTTGCAGGGGATGGAGACTGAGAAAGAAGTGTGTGGGAGACGGAGAAAGAGAGAGACAGAGAGAGGGGGTTGTAGAGAAATGAAAGAGAGAGTATAATAGACAAAAGAAAGGAGAAAAGAGTGAGGGGAGAGATAGATGAGACTATCTAAATGTAAATCACAAGTTAATCTCATTGAAATTGAGAGATGAATTGGTAGGGGAGATGAGTGAATGAGGAGAAATAGTGAGCCAGCAGAGAGAATTGGTGCAGAGAATAGAGGGATGATGACAGGGAGAACATGATGAGAGAGAGAGAGAGAGAATAAGAAAAACACTAGAATGGAAGAAAAGAGAAAAGCTAGAAAATGAGGAATTAATGATGTGTGATAGAATAGAGACACAGAGATAGAGAGGATAGAAGAAAGCAATGCTGGTTCTATCCAGTTTGATGTCAACAAGTAGAAATATTGGGAAAACAGTCAGTGCTGTGACAGGACATTAATTAAACTGTCACATACAGATAGTAGCAAAACAGTACCACTGCTATGGCTGTATATATACATATAATTGATATAATATATATATATATAATATATATATATATATATATATTTTTCAGAGCCTTGGATTTTTATCTCATTCTGTTAATTTTATATATCTATATATATATATATATATATATATATATATATATATATATATATATAGATATATAAAATTAACAGAATGAGATAAAAATCCAAGGCTCTGAAAAATTTCAGAACATTTATAAAGAGGTCTTACAGCTGTTTCCTGGATTTTTTATGTATCCCTTCATCAAAGATGGTGCAAGAAAAGGGTTAAGCAATAGTTATTCTAGAGAAGGTATGAAACAGAGAGTCAAGTGGAGGAATGAAAACAGATGTGAGATATGCAGGGATATTATATTTGCAGTTCCATTATTTAAGCAGAATGGTATACATATAAGAATGGCCAATTTTAAATACTATTGGAACTTATACACAAGGCACAGGAAACTTATCAAACCACCCAACCAATGATAGTATGAAACAAAAAATAGATGCTAAATTATGATGATGATGATCATGATATATACATACACACACTACATATATATATCACGCTTTCTCTGAAGACTTTGTGACCTCCAAGACGAAACACCCAGCATCAAGTGGACTATTATCAACAGGGCACCACCATATTCACCCGCCACCCCTAGTACCATCTGCACCAAGGTCACTGTCACAAATTAACATGAACAGCACTACAAATCACCAATCCCCAACACTTCTGCATGCCTGTCTACTTGCATACTCTCACCCCTTGGGTATGACCATGTGAGCATACATGTGCACACATGCATGCCCATGTACAGGTGCACCCACACATGTGTGTGTGTATATGTGTGTGCACATGTGTACCTTCAATTGTGCATGTCTGTGTGTGTGCAGATTCATACCTATAGCCTCGTCTGGCACCTGTGTCGGTGGCACATAAAAAACACCATCCGAGCGTGGCCGTTTGCCAGCCTCGTCTGGCACCTGTGTCGGTGGCACATAAAATCACCCACTACACTCTCGGAGTGGTTGGCGTTAGGAAGGGCATCCAGCTGTAGAAACACTGCCAGATCTGACTGGACTGGTGCAGCTTTCAGGCTCCCCAGACCCCAGTTGAACCGTCCAACCCATGCTAGCATGGAAAGCGGACGTTAAATGATGATGATGATGATGATGATGATATGTATATATATATATATATATATATATAGGTATGTTGATGCAAACAGGAAAAATAGCTGTGTAAGGCCAGAACAATGCAAAGTAAACTACAAAGGGAAAAGAAAGCAGGACAAAGTTTCAGTTTTACTTTGTATTTCTATATTTCAGGGTGAAGACCCCTTCTTCAGGTCATTTAGAAAAGGTTGTTGTGTCTCTGTGCCCTTGCCCATCGGAACAACAACCTTTTCCAACTGCCACTTGAATTTAAAATCAGTTATACTTCAAAATGCTTCACCAAAAGTACCTCATTATATATATATATAGTTAATCCAAACATGAAAGCACAAAAAACAAACACAACGCGAGGACGAGGACGTGGAACAAATATAGTATTATTGGACACTCAGGAAAGAAGGAGGGTTTAACGTTTTGAGCGGAGCTCTTCGTCGGAAACATAGGAGAAGGGAAGACAGAGGAAAAAAATCGCCAATGGTACACACGCGGTCAAATTTTAGAAATAACAATAGAGGATCAATTTTCAAATACAGCTATTTTACTATTTTTGCATGAAAAATAGCTTAGGTGGGCCATGCCATCCCCATTCACTTCATCACAATGCATGGTAACAAATGTTTCATAGATCTACAGGGGGAGCTACAGCTGCTAGTTTAACCTGCAGGAAACACCATTCAAATCTCAAAAAAAAAATTGCACATTAGTATCTAGAAAAAGACTACGTTATGCAACACGATGTAATCTACAATATGCTAAGTTTGAATAAAAGACAGTATGGCCAGAGCAAAAACATCTTTCCTCAGTGCTTGACAATAGGAAAACTAAGCCAAAACTGATTTTTTTGTGGAAGGATAAAAGTTACAAGCTTCATAAAGAGAAATATATGATTATCACCTACATTGTTATAGAACCAATGAGGAAACTTCAACATGATAAATCTACAGGCTTGAAAATGCAGCCAAATCTCAGACACATTGATCAATGTAATTCTGGATACAATATACTTATTTAAAAAAATTGCCAAAGACTATCATGACAAAAATGGATTTATTCTATCAGTAAGGGTGTGATTTGAACTATCAAGGTTGGCTGAAAAGTTTACAGGATGTCTATGAAGGAGTAATACTGGAGTTGTGAAATCTTATATGCATTCATTTCAATGCTTCTTATTAATAATGCATTGTTTATTTCCAGGTCAACTGACATCTGACTCTTCATAGACTTAGTAACTAGTAGCAACTTTTCTTAAAAATAGACAATATTTGGCAACATGGTGTTATCAATACCTGGAGAAGAAGGGTTTAGCTCCCAAGGACATTCATTCTGATATGTTTGCTGTATTAAAGGATGACACTCCAGCTTTAATAACAGTGCAAATGTGGGCAGCTGGATTTAGGAGGGGGAAGGGAGAGTCTTGAAGATGCCCCAAGGTCTGGATGTCCTGCAACTGCCACCACTGAGGAAAACATTGATCATATTCACCACATGTTGATGGATGACAAGTGATTGACAATAAATCAAATAGCCAATGCTATTAGCATATCTTGTGAGGGAGTTGAGAATATTCTGCACAATGAGCTTGGCATGATAAAGGTTTCTGCCCCGTGGGTGCCACATCTTCTGACACCTGATCAAAAGTGCACCAGGCTGATCACATAACAAGAAAATCTGATATTGTTTGAGGCAACTGGTTTCCTTGAAGGTTTATAAACCCAGGACGAGTGTTTAAAAGCAATCACACAGAAATTTCCAATTAAGAGGAAGTCGGAACATGGTAATTTTGTTTACTAAAAATAGCAGTAAAATCTCTCACACATCACACTCTTACTGCCTTAAATATGGAAAAGACATTAAACAATGTATTCTTACATAGCCTAAAACTTAGACTGGGTTGGTCACATCTGGAATCAATGCTTTTGATTATGTTTTCATGTCAGGGGTTGATCATTTCAATTTAGACCATCTTCTCATTTGGTGGAGGTTTCAAACAAGTTGGGCCTTCACCTAAAGCTTCCCTCAATGATTGATAGGGTGCACAGTCATGAAAGACAAGCTGTACATTCCCAACAAAATGATTCCATGGGCCAAAGTCAATTCTCCCAGTGTAGTTATTCTATTTATTGCACAAATGCTTTTAAGAAAGAAATTAACATAAACTTCATTTTCCTAGCCTATGAAGTCAATAGGTCTCTGTTGATGACTATTTCTCAAACAGTTGGCAACAGCACTAGTGTATGAGAATGATAGAAAACCCCCTTCATCATTGGTTGACACCTTTCATTCACAATGCCCTCCATACACCAGCATTTAAAAATGCTTTTATTTTACACAATATAAACATCCAACTGCTGTTAAATGAAGAGTTGGATGAAATTAATAGAAATTAATGCAAAGAATACATAATATTGGGAACAGGTATAGCTATATGGTAAAGAAGTATACTTCACCATTATACTGTGCAGTTTAAGTAATCTAAAACAGGCAACCATGTCAGCTCATCAATGTACAAGTTACTATTGTTGTTGTTTAGCCTAAGAGCAGGCTTAGACTGAGCATACCCATGATCAAAGACACTCCAGCTATGCCCATCTCATTCTTCTCTTGGATATGAGACAGCATTGTGCAATGTGTCCCTCTCTTTTCAAGACAGTAGGGTATAATTAGAGGGAGACTTAGCAGTTATCTCTATCTAGTAGGAATGCCTGCCAAAACTACATAGAAACTCTATCATTTATTCATTAAATATGCTTCCACATTCTCTATAGAGAAATTCCTTAATGCTGAACAGTTCCACTTATTGATGCCTCTAATTCAATACATCAATATACAGTACTACTACTTATAAATATTGTTCCTAAGCTTCATATGAACATTATAATTACATAGGATTATCAATGGCATTCCAGCCATGACCATCTAGTATTTTTTTGATCTGGGACAACAGATTCTCTAACGTATTTTCTGGGAGGTCTTTTTATGCATTCATAGTTAGCAGGGTGTGATTTTAATGAGATTCTGTTGCAATTGCTGCCATATATTTTATCCATCACATCCACTCATCCAGATAGTAGTTCTTAGTATGATTTACAACTCTTTCAGATCAGGACTGACCTGGGGCTAAACAATAACAGCATAACTGATATATGCTTATTACACACACACACACACACATATATATATATATATAGATAGATAGATAGATAGATAGATAGATAGATAGATAGATAGATAGATAGATAGATAGAGAGATAGAGAGATAGATAGATAGATAGAGAGAGAGAGAGAGAGATTCTTTTGACCAAACATCAAACAATTATATAAGAGATGTTAGATGAGACTGATTCTGGTTTCCAGACCAATAGAGAAATTTATTCTTTGTGAAATCGACTCAGATATGATTGTTATATCTAACAAGTCAAACGACCGCATAGGCTTGACTGTCGGTATGTATTTTATTTGGAGCCCCTGAGATTGTAGTCTGAACTAACAAGAATAACCTAAGGAAACCAGAGATTGTAATGTATCCAATTTTATTATAGCTTCCATGTAGTATTGTACTATAACTATTCATCCTGTCCCTTTCTCTTATTCTAAACATGTTATCTAGCCCCGGTCAACTCTGTCCAAGCATATGGGTGGGTACGCATCCACTGATAGGATCCGTAGACAAGACAAGGTGTGATGATTGCGATTCAGTCAATTTTTTTGGGGGAAAAAAACCTTTAGAATCGGACGAGAAATTTACAAATTTCTCTTCGATCGGATTTTATGTATACAAAATACACATAAATGTTATCAGAAGAAAAAATAGTTCGTAAACATAATTTATAGTTTAATAAACAAATTGTTTTGTTTTTTTTTTCTTTTAATTTAGTAGCTAAATTATTTTATTCCATCAATTTAAAGAATACGGTTACATAAACAGATCGGGGTATAATTTTATCTGTAATTTACATCAGATGAATTCATCCAAATCACTTGATAAGTAATTGTTTACATGCCACACAATATTCTTTCCTAGTTAACAGTTAAATCTTATTAGGTATAGTTCACATATAAACACATGCTGATTGTCCTGTCCGTAACAAGAGAAAAACAATTTGGAAAGTGACACTAAATATTTTAGATTTTTAATGTACTTTAGCTGTCTTTAATTATCAACCTTTCTTAAATCATTATTTTTTTATTATATTAGTTAAGAAAAATTAAAAAAAAAAAAAAAGATCGAATTTTCGTGCCAGTGTACTTGTTAACATTAACCTTTATTAATTTTATTGTCCACCAAGATTTTATTTTAGAGCAGTATATTTGAATGTATACAATTCCTTTCAACCAACACAAACCCCGTGATTTACAAGAGGAAAGGCTATTTTAGTCATATAGAGCCTGATTGATTACCTCCCCATGATTCTTTTGGAAACCCTTTAAGTTGTTAAGCACCGACATATTATTAATTTAAAATTTTGGCACAATTTCGGGGGGCAGAGGGTACGTCGATTACATTGACCCCAGTGCTCAACTGGTGCTTGTTTTATCGACACCCTGAAAAGAGCACCGACATGTTATTAAAAGTTGTTCTTGCTACAGCTTCTACATTCTCCAATCCATCTTTCCCTTTTTTTCCCCCTTAAAAAGAATAGGGTGTCGTTTAAAGAATTTGGTTGCTATTTTTCACATGTCAAAGGATTTGCGGAACCCCACTTTCTTGTTCGCTCGATAAATTCTTATGGTTTCAGACAGAAGGATTCTGAATATTTTCGTATTCTGACATAACAATCTGTTATTGTTGTGCGTTTGATTAATTTTTGCTTTGTTTTGTTACCAGATAAAACCTAATTACAGTTAAAGTTGAGAAAAGGGTAAACAAAGATTTCTTTGCCAGGAAAGCAGTACAAGCCAATCCATTGTTGTGGTGCACCTGAGCACTGTATACAATTAATTTCATTATTATTTTATATAGATTTAGTGTTCGATGTCGTGATGATGTAAGAATTATAAATAAGGTTTAAATACGGTTTATATACTTTTGATGTATGTTTAAAAAAAAAAAGAAATAAAGAGTAAATGAATGATAGATTCTACAGAATTAGAGACTGGGCCAATAAAATACTTGCATATAAAAATAGTCTGCAGCAAGATTTGGGTTCCAAATTTTATTAAATCTATGTCAGACGACACTTTGCCAGATCGCTACAAGTGTCGTCTGACATTGATATCAGATGAAATAATTCACGGCTAAAAACAGTCAAGTAATTATTATTCAGTACAAATTGAAGAACAATTAAAGAATGAAACAAATAAATATCAACTTACAGTTACGACTGTTGCAACAACTGTGAAAAGACAGATATAAAATAGCCTCGTTAAACTACTCATGTTTTCCACTATGATGGCCAACTGCGCTTAGCATAGCGAACGTGATTCACAAAGTAAAAGAGTAGTCGATTCTAAGGGAGATAATTCTAGGTGACAACTTCGGCTTTATATTCTTTTTCTAGTGTCACTATACCAAGGTTTTTTTTATTCCTTAAATAGGAAATAGGAGTGAGCATGATAGCATGGTTGATGCTAGACTGGAATTATTAGTAAGCGGTGGTTGAACGTAAAAACTTCCAGAGGTCCCTGGCTTGGCTGTGCTTCCGAAATGCTTTGTCAGTTCGGGATAAACTCGCGAGGCACGGCATGCAGAGGTTTCGTTGCTCTGCCCGCAACGTGGGCGCATAGGTGAAACCGAGACGCCGTGCCTCGCGAGTTTATCCCGAACTGACAAAGCATTTCGGAAGCACAGCCAAGCCAGGGACCTCTGGAAGTTGTCCATAAGTCCCGGGCTGAAAGTCCTTCGATGCAGGTTCACAAGTTAACTTCCATCGAAACCCAGAGTCTCCACCAGGCCGTCATCACACTTGACCTCTACCAGCCCTCTATAGTAAGCCGAGGTGGTAACCCCTTTGCCAGCATTGCTCGTTCTGGAGAGAAACACGAGCGCCTGTCGACCCTCTGCTTGCCAAGGTCCCAGTCTTGGTCTACGCCTGATCCAGATTTCCAGTTCACCAAAAGAGGTGAATTTGGGAAATATGTCATCAATGAACAGAGACCATGCCCGCTTACAGTCCAGGTAGAACCAGAGATGCCTCAACTTCAGCGTATGCTTGCACATCTTTAGCCACGGTATCCCTAACCCACCCTTTAACGACTGTTGGCAGCAGATAGAGCTCCTTACAAGAGGCCACCTGCCCTCACACAAGAAATGGAAGAGCATACGTTCCAACTTGCTTAGTTACGAATCAGGGCACGGCACGACGGCTAGGTGGTAGGTAATGACAGATGCGATAAACACATTTTCCACCTCCACCCTCCCTTTCAGGGATAGCCTCCACCCAGACCAGGTCTGGGATACGGACGCCACCCTGCTCGTAAACTCGCTCCAATTCTTCTCTGTCTGGAGGTCTGGACCAAACAAGACCCCCAAGTATTTTCACCAGACCGTCTGTTCAGCGTCCGATGATGCAGTTGGACGGCATCGACTTGCCTCTCCAGGTGCCGAGCTGCAAACCGACTTATCCCGATTAATTCTTGCTCCTGCCACCGCTTCGTAATCCTTTAGGGCCTCACCTACCCTCTGTAAGTCATGGTCCCTGGATACGATGACAGTGACATCGTTCGCATACGCTGTGACTGACATTCCATACCCTAAATCTTGCGGGTCTCTACTCGTCGCTAGATACCGATGGTCTACCCTATTTTCAGGGAAAGTAAAATCACTATTTGACAAATTGCTACCTGTCATGAAAACAAAAAGTACCAGAAAAGACATAGCACGGTTTTTATAAGTTGATGAAAAGGTGTCTATGAGGACATACAAGAATGGAAAGCAGAGTCGGGAAGATGCATAGGTAAAATGATGTATTGGGTAAAAAGTAGAAAATGTATACAAAAGAGACACAGAAACCAACTGAAAAGAGATTCATGGAGAGCGAACAAAAGAAATTGGAGAAACCGACGGAATGGTTGTAGGATACGTTCCAAGTACCAACGCCAATGCAGGTGATTGAACCCAGGCGTACAAGTGAGAAGAAAAGAAAACATACAGAGTTCCTGAAAATAGATTCCAAGCACAAAAAATACTCAAAAGGGGAGGTGAAGTGAATAAAAAAAGTATTGCTAAATAGAATGATTCTTCCTAAGAAAAACTTAAAATGGGAGATGTTGTAGGGAATTAGTAATAATGGTGCACTCCTCCTACGTGACGAATGGAATAACATAGTCACTATAAGTAAAGAGAAGTACGTGAAGTACCGAAGTACATAGTAGGCGGTCAGAGATAGTCGTGTCTTTACTGGTTGTACTAAGTATATTGTATACCGAAGTGGGCGTTGTAACAGGCCAACATTAAAAAGATTATAACAGTTTCTAGTCTTGCTACAAACTAAATCCGGCCGATCCATTTCACCTCTTGCCGAAAAGTGCGGGGAATCGCCGCTATGAAAACCACATTCTTATTTTTCAGCATTTAACAGTTGTTTTAACTTCTTTTTCAACACATACGCGCGCATACATGTGACAGTATTACAGTCATGAATTTTGTATAATTTATCTACAGTCTCGGCTGCGTATTCACAGAGCCTTTAACAAACTTTGTTTTGTTGTCTTATTAATTCCTGACCAACATGAAAAATGTTTTGTGCGGTGAATAAAGTTTCTGTTAATAGTTCGCCAAGTGTTACTCGTCATTTACACGCAGACGAAGGCATGGCTGTGTGGATCCGAGCTCAGTTCCACCGCGTGATACCTTGGACGAGTGTCTTCTACAAAAGCCACGGGCTAAACAAAGCATTGTGAGTGGATTTAGTAGACGGAAATTGAAAGAAGCCGGCCGCATGTGTGTATGTGTGTTTGTCCCCCACTACGACTTGACAACTGGTATTGGTGTGTTTACGTCCCCGTAACTTAGCGGTTTGGCCTAAGAAACTGATAGGGTAAGTACCAGGCTTAGCAAAAATAAGTACTAGGGTCAATTCATTCCACTAAAAATTCTTCAACGCGGTACCCCAGCATGGCCGCAGTCCAATGACTGAAACAAGTAAAAAGAAAAAGGAAAAAGTCCATTTTATCTTTTTGACACCATTTATACGCAGCCAGAGCACTACATGTCGGGCAAACGAATATATATATACAAATAAATTTTCTTTCTTCTTGGCGTTGATTCTTCTATGTTTACTGGTTATTCCGACGCGGGAATCGAAAATGAAAAAATGTGTGTAATATGCAACACAGGCAGTAAACAAAAATAAAATAGAATAGAGTGGTGACATTTAGCAGAGATGACCCGGAAGTTGTTGCCTTTCGATTACTATGGCAAACAGCAGTGGCTTGCTTCAACTGAATACACGTCGTTGATTGGTTAAAATTACCCAAATACAACAACTTCAACACGAAATAACTTCTAAAATATGAAATTTTGTCAAAAATGTTGAAAGTAAACTGTGTTGAGCACGAGAAATTACACCAGCATACGAAGTTTCAAACTGTCTGGTTAAAAAAAAAAATTTAATCTGTGAGTGAAACTGAACAGATCGATATATCCAGAAATGGAAAAACTATCAAAATACAGCGACCAGGAAATATAAGACCTGTAAGATTAGATTGGTAAAAGAAAAAGAAAAATAATAATCCCCATTGTAATAGATGCTTTTGGAGGTGAAAAAAATTATACGTAGTGAAATATAATAACCCAAATCGCCATTTATATGCAGCACTCAGAACATGTAGAATACGAACAACAGAACAAAAGAACACAAAATTGAGAAAGGAAAAAAACAAAGATGGGGGAAGAAGGAAACCAAACGCTGCAAGATAGAGAATTGCAATAGTTTAACAATGAAGGTACATTGCAAGTTTAAGTCAATTGGAAAAGAAATAATGACGGCAATAATAGCTTATTTGTGTATTTTAAATCATAGAAATTACTGTTACGGTGATACAACGGTGTTGGTTAATAGCACAGTCTCAAATCAAATATATTGCAAGCAGAAACAATAAAGCCGTAGATATCTTGCTATTTCATTCCTGTAGTTTCTACAAATGTATGATAAACGACGTTATAAGAAATCAATAGACTGAGGTATAGATGGTAATATAATTATTGATATTTAGGTATTTCGGGAGAAAGTCAATAAAACAATATTTTTTAATGATTACTTTCCATTTGAAAAAAATGTTTTTTTTACAAATAGTTTAACATTTCATTAGTAGCTTTTAAATGTCTTCAAATTACCTAATACTAGAAAGGATGTAGCAAAAAAAAGATAAGTTCATACTCTAAAAATGATATTAAAGTATTTTCGTAACAAACGTAGAAAGTATAATTTATCGGAAATATTCATATTTTCCCATTGAACATCATATCTGGGACAATGCTATTGATACCCACGCACACATTCACATCCTAGACAACATTCAAGACGAAGATATTCGAATGATTAGTAATTATTTATTCATCAATACAGAAAAGCTGTTTCCTCTTTCTACTTATAATCACTACTGTAATGTTGTCTGTTCTTCTGAAATACTTCACTGTCTACTCTCTCTATCTAAGCCCACCTAAACCATTTAGATCTTCTTCTGCATCAGCCAATTATCCTACTTCAGAAGTGAAATCGTTTGGTAACCATATAACGAATAGCTTCGTAGATTCTTAGCCGATTTTCGAAACCTAGCCTAGATTTTTCGACGAGTTCCTTCCTATTCTCGGCGTTAACACTTACAAATTTATGAGGGTCGACTATCGCAGTTAAGTTCTAGTGTTCAAGTGAACATTCTTGGGTTAAATACAAGTCAATAGAGATAAACTCATTACTTTCCATTGTTCTGTAACTTACATCCAGCTTTCCAACATGTATAAATACAGTACCCAAACTTAATATCACCTCTTTCACTTGGTGCTTACCCACGGCAGGGCTACACACTTTTCACCCTCTCAGCTTGTCAATGCAGAGAGATAAATTCTCTTACTTTCCCTCTCCTTCTTCCATCCATCTTCTCGCGATCACTTACAGATAAGCTTAACTACCTCCAAAATGAACCGTGGGATTTTAGCCTATCCTTGTACAACTCGAAGACGATTCTTATACTGTAACGATAAAATAAAGGCCATATCAATTATTGTTTCTCTCATGTTAATCATTGCTACATATAATCGTCACAGTTGCATGAATACGTACATGCATCACAGAAAGAGGGAGGAGGGAGGGAGAGAGAAAGAGAGGGTTGCCATAATGTCTAAATATCAAATGGGGACCACCTTCAAATTATAGAGGTATCATAGGTATTGGTACTAGTTTGAAGAACTTTTTAAACAATTTTCCTGATGCGCAATGTGCGTCCTTTTCTCTCTTGTAATAAAACTCCGATCTTCAAAACAAAAAGCTAGAACATGCTAAGGTGACTACTCATTGTTTAAAACAAATAAGGTGAGTCAAGTCAGGTCAGATACGAGAGTATGCGCCCCCATATCTAACCTGACTTACCATGGGTTGCAGCGTGTCCTTGCACCTATCATTTGTCCGTTTTTACTCGGGTCGCTCCGGGAAACCCTCTGAGTAGTGTCCCAGTAAGCCCCCATCTCTGCAAGATACTTCATCCACCGTGACCGTGTAGCACGTAGTCGACCAACACGAGCCGCCACCCCAGCCGGATACTCAGGAAAGAGAACACGATACGCAGGATCCAACTCGGAAAATCGAGCAATATAACTGAACAGTTTGAGCTGACGCTCCAATATTATACAAATAACAGGACGCATCCCAGTTTCTGCGTATAGCCGTTGGTTAGATAGAAACTCCAACCAATACTAACCCACAATAATGCGAAGCGTTCTGATACCAAAGGAATTCAGGCGGCCTCTAAGGACCCCCCGGAAAGTGTCCATTCCTCGTCGCTATATAGCAAGACAGAAAGAACCAAAGACCTGGAGACCCGAACCTTTGTTCCCCTGCTTAGATGTCGACATCGCCAAACACCCTTGTCCAGTGAGTCCACAATTGCAATAGCACGTCCAAGTCTTTATAAGGCTTCGAACTCGTAGCTAATGCTGCAATGGACCAAACCGCCGAGATAAGTGAAGCGGTCAACAACCTCGACTCTTTAATCTGCAACAGAGATAGACGAAATGGAACTCCACAACAAGTCAACAAAAGTCTCTCCCGAGTACTTCTCGAACGCAGGCGAAGTTATCGGCAAATGCTGCTTGCGGCTTATGTCAACCTCATCAAGGCGTTTGACTCGGTGGACAGGGATGTGCTCTGGAAGATTCTGGAGGTGCAAAGTATACCTCCCTGACTAAGCCACTACTAAGTGGTCTTATATACTAGAACATTAAGAGCAGTTCGGCAATAAGGTCGGGACACTATCAATTTTGATTCATTACATAGCATATTCAGAATCCATGGAATAAGTCATTTTTCATCACAGAATACAGGAATAAAGAAAATGTCTTTTAATCAACTACTATACCCATCTACTTGTGACTTGAGAGTGCCGTTACGACGTAGGTACATCGCACTCCCCGCTAGTCCTCTCTCAAAGACACGCAGCGCTATGGAGAATGTGACAAATCAATAGCAAAGGACAAAATCAAATACAAAAACAAAAGTCCGATGAACTTTCACTATTGATATAATTAGGCTGACGCTAAAATAAAAAAAAAGACAAAGATATAAAGGGTAAGTTCTAGAGTAAGTGAAAAGTAAAGTTATAAAGAGCTGTCTATCCGACTAACACTCCAGAGGACCCTAGTTTTGGATTATCTCACACTCTAGATTACATCCCCGGATTAAATTAACACCACTGGATAATAACTCGGAGTACATCGATTCTTCACCCTTGATTATGATAATTATGATATGAGTATGTTCGTTACTATATAATTAAGGTGTGCTGGGCAGGGTTAGAACTCATATTTTATTTCAACCGTCTTTTCTTTTTTAAACATTCTTGGAACGTAAGCCTTTCATTCATTATCGAGACATTTCAGTACCAAGCGGGACAAATATATCTATTTCTTTACTACCCACAAGGGGCTAAACACAGAAGGGACAAACAAGGACAGACAAACGGATGCGTAACTGGTACTTATTTAATCGACCCCGAAAGGATGAAAGGCAAAGTCGACCTCGGCGGAATTTGAACTCAGAACGTAGCGACAGACGAAATACTGCTGAGAATTTTGCCCGGTGTGCTAACAATTCTGCCAGCTCACCAACCGGATGGTACACAACGACAGACCCTTCGAAACGGAACCGTATGGCATCCCCACTGTCCCCTCGCTGTCTGTCTGTCTGTCTGTCTGACTGTCTGTCTGTATGTATGTATGTATGTATGTATGTATTTACAAGCATAAACTTGAATGAGGTCGATGAAAACTGAATTGTTGTTGTTGTTGGTGTTGTGTTGTTTATAACCCAGATCAGTAAGGTAAAAAACATTGATTCACTTGGCCGGAAGTTAGATAATTGTCATGGCAATTAAGGTATATCGCGCTTAATTAAAAATAAACGAGATAGAGTAAGTTGACTATAAAATATCACGGAACTATTACAAGACTGCAGCCTATACAGCATCATAAATAACGAATGAAACAGTAACCACCGGAAATCCTAGTGTTTGGAATTGTTTTCTTTTATTGAGTTTATATGGCTGCTTTTGTTAGATTTATTATTATCTCCTGTTTCCTATACAGTAAAATAAATTATGGTGCGTATAATATATACGTAATATATACACAGTCTTACGCACGCACAGCTATCATTCTCTCTCTTTATACTTAGTATATATTATTTATATATAATACGTATCATATTATATATCTAATATATAATTATTTGTATATATGTGTGCGTGTATGTATAATAAATCGAAGGGGTGCAAAATTAGTAACCGGGGTAAAATGAGTAATTTCTGATTTCGTTATTTTCTCCCTACCTGTTTGAAATCATTACATTGCAAGCACTGCACCATAACTTAGTCAGCATAGTTGTTATTGTTGTTAAAGCTGAGAGCTTTTGAACATAGTTAGGTGACAGGTACTTTTTTTTTCAAGAAATTTTTCTTCAGCTTTGACCCAATCGTAATTGAGGTTACTAATAAAATATCTGGATAATCTTTGGTATTTAACAATCAATATTCTTTTCTCTGTTTTACTCTAAGTCATTTGTTTCCACCCTAATGTCTAATTTCATAATTTTCAATTAAAAAAAAATGTCTAAAATGGGGTAAAATGAGTAATGACTATTTTAAATAATAATAATAATAATAATAATAATAATAATAATGAAATTATTGTATACAGTGCTCAGGTGCACCACAACTTGTCAGAAAGTGCATATAAAGTACATGCAGTAATGTAGAAATGTCTGGAAAGTGAACAATGTATGAGTCAGATACATGCTTGTGTGTGTATGGAGGGGAGAAAATCAAGTGATAATTTAGATAATTTCTTCTCTTAATGGTTCGTAAATATGTCGGGAACAGCTACTCCAGCAGTTAGTAAAGAAACTATAGAGAATATCTTATGTTGAGGTTTCTGATTTGAGTCTTGTTAATTTCATAATCATGTGCCGTTTTACCATGATCCTCTGTCATTTGACCTGGATATTTAAAATTTTTGTTTCAATTCTCATCTTTCTGATGTCTAAGGATGGAGATTGTTGTACACGAGTCTGTTTTCAAATGTAATTCTGGAGAATTGAAGGTGCAAAAATGTACTTTATCATGGTCTACTCATTTTACCCCAGCTAAATTTATCTTTTATATGCTCAAAGGGAACTGACAGTTTTCTAAAATAATGCTCTGAATGTGTGACAGTGTTTTTAATGCATTTAGAGAAAATCATTTGCTTAGCTGATATAGTTTTGTAAGGTAGTGAACATTTGTAAAAAAAAAATATATATATTTTGTCTCAAAGTCAAAAATATATAAAAACACCTCATTTAGCCCCCTCACGTACACACACACACATACGTGTGTATGTCCCCATATTTGCTCCCACCGCCTCTTGAAAATCGGTATTGGTGTGCCTATGTCCTCATAACTTAGCGATTCGCTAACAGCTTAAGAAAAATAAATACTAGTGTTAATTCGTTCGATTAAAATTCTTGTATGATATATGTTATATAAGTATTTGATTTTATGTCAAATTGTATATAAAAACAATCTTAACATTAAACTGAAACTAGTCTGTAAATGCCAGACCGGCAAGGGGAAGCGACTGACCTCGTCAGTTCAAAGGTTATAATGGACATTGGTTCATGTGTCACATAGCTAGCTAGAGGCGATGGCCTCTTGCAGCTAATCAACGGCAGCATTCATCCTATTTTTCTGGACTGCCATGTTGGCTTGTAACTATTAATATTTTATTTTTTGCTTCACCACATAATCATTTCTAGTTTCCTAATAATAAATTCTTTTAACACCAATTTAACCATTGTATTTTATAGTAGAAATAATATCTTTGAATTATCCCATCTTGAGCAGTTTTATTTTCGCAACACCAATAAATGTACAATATTCTATATATTCATTTTGAGATTCATTCATAACTTTTTTTTAGCAAGTATGGAGAAGACTATACTTTAATGATGAGGCCAGAATAATGTTGAAATACGTTCAAAGTTACCTAGTAGTTTTTCCTGACATGAATAGATAGTGTCACTGAATCTATACTCAATACTCTACATTGCCTGATCATTCTCATGTTTCTTCCTATATTTCAGTGGTCAACATCAATTGCTATGTGTGTTACCGTTGTTCATATTTGCTAAACTTCACCATTGACAAGTACAGTGTTGTCTCTGGCTGCAATAAATGTCAAACAACACTGGATTATAATGGTAAGACATTGAAGATCTTTTCTAGATTTCATATATTTTTCTCTTTTCTTTCTGGTGTTTGGACAAACTTCATTTATTTATTTCAGAGTGGATATTAAGCAATACACAAACATGATTTTTGTCCTTGGGCAGCAACTGTTATTTTCTATTTGCTTACCCCTAGAAAGTATGAAAAATGGCTAATAATTCCTTCAAACTCTGCTTTTGTTACATTTATTCAAACCCCAAAGAATCCTTCTCAATTCATTGCTTTGATGCTCTCCCACTACTCCTCCTCATGATCAGTGATGCGGAAATTGTCAGCCATTAAAGGACATGCTCAAATGGTCATGGCCAATTAACTGATAAGCAAGTCTTTACAGTTTCTGTTTTCCCATATCGATATTGTTAGCAATATTATATAATTGATTCAATGTTATGGTATAAGACACATAAGGTATCTTATACAGTAGGATCAAGTGATTGTGAAACCAATTTTTAATCACCCGGCTAGGTCTATACCTACATTAAGATGATGATGATGATAATGATACCTTTTTTGCTTTGGTGCTTTTTTTTTTGTTTCTTTTTAATAGCATTTTTAGATCAATCTATATGTGGAAGAGGAGTGGCAAAATTGTTAGAGTATTGGGCAAAATGCCTTGTATTAGGTTGCAAAGAAAGTTTTTAGCATTTTTTAAAATGCAAAAAAGGGATGTAAATAATTGACCTTTCAATAAATTTTATTTAATGTAATAATTTCCATTATTATTAATGACGTTTGTCCATCTGTCAGGCAACTTAAATATACCATCAGCATAAAATTTGACTGGTTTTGAAGAAAAATGTTATCTAGATGCATTTTGACTCCATCTAAATAATTAAATGTTTTTCCTTGCAATGAGTTCTGTAGACACAAAAATAAGTGGTAGTTGGATGGTGCAATAGCAGGAGAATATGGTGGATGGGGAAAGAGATCCCAGCCAAGTTCATGTAACTTTATTTGGGTAGCCAAAGGCATGTGATCAGGCATTGTCTTGTTGGAACACTACCCCTTTCCTGTTGGCAATCTATGGCCTCAATTCTTTGATTTTTTAGTTCAAATTAGCTGATGATAGTACACATCAGAATTAATGGTCTGGTTTTGTGGCAGCTCATAATAAATAATGCCTTTATGATCCCACCAAATACAAAGCATAGCTGTTAAAGCAGTTTTTGCTCCAGGTCTTTACATTTTCAGTTCAAATCCTGTTAAGATTAACTTTACCTTTTGTCTCTCTGTAGTCAAGGTTACGACATGTTGAGATATATATCCACATATTGACTGAAATATAATTTAACTAATTGGATAACATTTCTTTACAAGCTTGATTACTTTTATTATTATTTCAGATCCTTTGAAAGCTGATCGCAGATGCGTCACTTCTGAACAAGAAAAGTACTTCGATCTTTTAGATATAAATTACCAAGAAGGATGTCGCAATATTAGCCAAATTCCAACTGTTGAAGAACCTAAATTCTATTGCTTTTGTTTGGAAAATCTTTGCAATAGAGCTTCAAAAGGAAAATTTGACATCTTGTTGCTGAAATTTTCGTTTTTATTCTTATTATTCTATATCTTATTTTAGTTATCCAGTCACCCATGAAGAATGATTCTTTACATTATGCAATCCACAAGTATTCCCATCTTCCAAACTACAGCTGATCTTTCTTTTGGTCATTTACACAAAGGATCTCTGTGAACTTTGTGGAATTTACCTTTCCCTCACTTTTCTTAATGATGATGGTTTTATAAGAAGTTCTCCCATGGAGAAAGCTATCCCATTTGTTGCTTGCTATACATCATACTCCACACTACACACAAAGGAAATCTTCTCCACTCCATCAAACTGACCACCATATATACATACATGCCAAGTGTGAAAATAACTTCAGTCATTTCAAACCAACAAGGATACCTGCCCTGACAACGCTCTCTCTATTATCTTGAAATAATACACCCTCCAACTTGCACCAAACACTTCAATCTCTCTCTTTCTCTCCCTTGGGGAATATCCCAGTCTTTGGACATAGTGTTCTATACCCAAGAAACATAATACTTCTGGTTCTAGTTCTGCTAACTACCATCATATTGAACCCATTTCAAACAACTTAATGGTGATGGAAAAGCCCATTAACAGCAACATGTATCTCTCTCCTGCCTTATTCATCACCAATATGGCTTCCATAGTTTTTTTTCATTATAAACACAATGACCTAACATATCTATTTGAGAAATTTAATTCCAGGATTCCCAGTATAGCAGAAACGTTGCATTTATGAGAATTTTGCATAAGCAGGTGTTCCATAATGCAAAACATTTTTTGTTTGACTTCCATATACATGGAATCAATAGAAAAATTAATTTTGCATTAAAGAACTTCAGATTACAAGATTTTTTAATACATACAATGCCTCCTGTATAAAATAACATTATATGAACTTAGTAATTTTGAGAGATATGAAGTAAATTATTCTTAACAGTGGAATTTGAAATAGGTAAAGCCATAAATAAAAGTATGGAGGATATTAGGTTAAAAATAAAACCCTTGGATAATGGAAAAAGTTGAAGGATGCTCTTCAACATTTTCTATCCAGTGAGTTTTTTAACAAAATATCCTATAAGCTATTCTTTATACTTTCATCTACTTTGGGTTCCACTGTTAAAAATAACCATGGTCAAACTGGGGGGGGGGGGGGGGAAATGAGATAGTCTAGTATTTGAGGATAAGAAAAAAACTAACACAAACTTATGAAAATGAAGATATTGAAGACTTAGCCCCCAAGGCATCTTATGGTTAGTGTATACACTGTATTGTCTGCAATTATGAAACATTGCATGTGTATTGTATATTGTAGCAACACTTCTACAATATATATAGTTACAAGCATGGAGGCATAATGGTTCAGTGGTTAGGGCAGCAGACTTGTGGTCATAGGATCACAGTTTTGATTCTCTGAGTGTTTATTGAGCGAAAACACCTAAAGCTCCATGAGGATCTGGCAGGTGGTAGTGGTGAACCCTGCCATACTCTTTCATGTTTCTGTTGTACCTGTATTTCAGAGGGCTAGCCTTGTCACACTCTGTGTCACACTGAATCTCCCCAAGAACTATGTTAAGGGTATGTGTGTCTATGGAGTGCTCAACCACTTGCACGTTAATTTCACGAGCAGGTTGTTCCGTTAATCAGATCAACTGGAACCTTCATCAGTATAACTGATGGAGTGCTGAAGAAGATATTTACAAGCAGTGGGAAACTAAATCAAAGAAAATGATTGGAGTTATTTAGGGAAATCAGGTGATGAATCAGATTTTGATGGATTTTTTTAAGCGATAAACTCATTAAATGAATAATGACTATTGATTTTTAATATTTGTATTTTAGTTCTTTTATTTTTGTTGTGTATGTTTATGTGTTTTCAAGTTCGTTTTTAACCCCATAACATCGGTTTTGCCAAAATTTCCTCTCTCTTTAGGGTTATATCCCAACTAATCTTTGGAAACGTGTGTCCTATCCCAAAGAAAAGCAACACTTATGATCCTTATATGACAGTGGTACTATTATTTGCAATTTTCATGCAATGACAGGATGAGAAGGCACAAATACACACACACTCACATTTATACGTGTTTGTGTATATACATGTGTTTATGTGTGTGTATGCATATATATACATACACATATATATATATATGTGTGTGTGTGTGAAGGCGCATGGCTCAATGGTTAGAGCATCGAGCTTACGATCGTGAGGTTGAGTTCGAATCCTGGACCAGGCTGCGTGTTGTGTTCTTGAGCAAGATACTTTATTTCACGTTGCTCCTGTTCACTCAGCTGTAGAAATGAGTTGCGACATCACAGGTGCCAAGCTGTATCGGTCTTTGCCTTTCCCTTGGATAATACTGGTGGCGTGGAGAGGGGAAGCCGGTATGCATGGGCGACTGCTGGTCTTCCATAAACAACCTCACCTGGGAGGGTAACTTTCTAAGTGCAATCCCATGGTCAGTCATGACCAGAGGAGATCTCAGCATATATATATATATATATATATATGTGATGGGCTTCTTTCAGCTTCTGTCTACCAAATCTACTAACATGGCTTTAGTCATTGTGGGGCTATCAGCCTATCACATTCATTTCCAGTACTTAATGTTGATGGAAACAGCCATTAATAGCAACATGAATCTCTCCTGCCTTACTCATCTCTAATATGACTTTCATGAAACCAGATTTATTGAAAACTTATCTCCTATGTTATTCACCAGTGAACCCCTTCTTTTGAGAATTTTGGTGAAACAGTATTGTTACACTTGACATTAGCAGATCAGTAATGCATTCAAGCCATGTCTTTTATATGCAAATCATCTGAAAAAACTGTCCACCTGCAGGCTTCATTTCTTTCTCACATTAGTGACCTCCCAGCAGATTGCACCATTGTTGGTTGTGTTTTATCAAACCTTGTGTAACCTCAAGGTTCAGTTTTGCTCCATAACACTTTTCCTCTGGCACATCAATGACTTACCGTCAACTCCAACAATGCCCACCCCCACACAGATGATGCAACACTTCATTTCTTTCTAACCTTCTGAATCTAACAGCAGATAACATTTACTTCTATTTTATCTCAACAGACTACTGTATGCCTCTTTAATTTAGCTCCCTAATAAATTATTGTAGGTCCCTTTTGTTCAATTCCCCAACAGACTACTATGTCCCTTTATTTTATCTTCTCAACAATCTACTGTTTGTCTCTTTAACTCCCTGATAAATTACTGCATGTCCCTTTAGTTTGACTCCCCAAGAGACTCTTGTAAGTAACATGAGTTCAATAACCCGCATACTGCCATATTTACTAAGTTAAGTAAAATTTATTCAGTAGTTAATACATGGGAAAATGACAGACTTGAAATGAGATATTTTAAGCTGACAAGGAATTCTATCTCACTATGTATGGCATGTTAGGAATGCATCTTCTGTAGCCCAAAAGCAAACAATGCCCTGTGTGTGGACAGGATGGATGGAAACTGTATGGAAACCTGTCATATGTATAATAAATATCTATGTCTGTGTAGGCATGGCCATGTGTCTCTGTCTGAATGTTTATGGTCTCTCCTTTGCATGAAAGTGTTGAGCTACAAACAGTGTAAGTTAGTGAAATTTCTTGTTCACAAGTTCAGCACTTTCAGATGAGTGAAACAAAAGAAGTCTCTTACATGAAACACAGATATGGGCTAGTAACAAGAACGATATCAGCTGTAAAATAATACTTCAATAATAAGTGTTCATCTTACTCATGTTACCATAGAAAAATGAATGCGAAATGAATGAACAGCAGAGATCCAAGTAGGGAACATTATGGTAGTGAATGGGTTAAAATAAAACACCAAAAGTTCTTGTCTCGGATGCTTTCTCAACCTGACATGTTTCCAAGATACTTCATTTTTTAAAAAATTTTATTATTAATTTCAAAATAATTGGATCAACATCAACTCTTCAGTTTCTCCTCTGATTCTTTAGCGAGAGTTTCCTTCATAAAATCTCTTCGAGCAGTCATTGGTAGAGATTTCATTCGAACAGAAATCTTTGTGTTGCCAAATGGTGTGTAAATTTTCTTGCCATCTTCACCAAGCAAAGCATACAATGCTGCATTTCTTTGCAGCAACAAGTTATAAAATTCTATTCCGCCTTCAATATAATCCTTCCCTAATTTTGCAGCTTTCGAATCGGCATGCTGGTCTCTCCGGCGCTGGTAAATATCATGCATAAATAAGTAGCTTCCTAAGGCCATAAAGTAGAAGGAACTAGCCAGGAAAATCTTGCCAAACCACTTCATCCTATGATTGAGGCGATAAAGGCCATCCATTGCAAAATAAGCACAATAAAATGCACTCATGTTGAACACCAATAGACTGCAATCAATGGAGATGCTGTGGTCTGCAGCATAATAAATTTCTCGTGCAATAGCAAACTTTTTAGCTTTGTCGCTCATAATTATAGAATTTGAAAATTTCTGTCCATTTTCAGTATTCCAATCAATAGATTTGTTTTTCAGCTTTAGGTGTGTTGTATGGATGTCTGACAATTGTTTGTAGCTGAAGAAGATCGGGAGGCCGACTATGGCACCACTCTTCATGTTTAAACTACCTTTGTGAATGACGTCCTGGCCATAGTTAACAAACATTTCAAGTCTACTCTCCAAATGAGGATCAAGGTTTATTTTGAAAAGTGTCTGTAAAGACAAAGAAGAGAAATAAAAACATTGAATAAATGCCAAAAAACAACGACAACAAAACATTTGAACAAAATAATAATAATCATAATGATAATAATAATAACTGCTTCTATTATAGGCACAAGGCTTACAATTTTGGGGAAGGGTGCAAGTAAATCACATTGACTCAGTTACTCAACTGGTACTTATTTTATTGACCCCGAAAAGATGGAAGGCAAAGTCAACCTTGGTGGAATTTGAACCCAGAATGTAAAGATAGACAGAATACTGCAAAGCATTTTGTCCAGCATGCTAACAATTTTACCAACTTGCCACCTTAATAGTAATAACAATGATGATTTCAAATTTTGGCACAAGGCCAGCAATTTCGGAGGAGGGGTAAGTCGATTACACTTGACTGGTACTTGTTTTAACAACTTGGTGGAATTGAACCCAGAACATAAAGACAGACAAAATGCTGCTAAGCAATTTGTCCAGCCTGATAACAATTCTGCCAGCTTGCCACTTGCTAATTTGACACAAGGCCAGCAATTTTGAGGAATCACTTGAATAATTGCTTAAATACTCTAATTTGACACAAGGCCAGCAATTTTGAGGAATCACTTGAATACTCTAATTTGACACAAGGCCAGCAATTTTGAGGAATCACTTGAATAATCGCTTAAATACTCTAATTTGACACAAGGCCAGCAATTTTGAGGAATTACTTGAATAATTGCTTGAATACTCTAATTTGACACAAGGCCAGCAATTTTGAGGAATCACTTGAATAATTGCTTGAATACTCTAATTTGACACAAGGCCAGCAATTTTGAGGAATCACTTGAATAATCGCTTAAATACTAATTTGACACAAGGCCAGCAATTTTGAGGAATCACTTGAATAATTGCTTGAATACTCTAATTTGACACAAGGCCAGCAATTTTGAGGAATCACTTGAATAATCGCTTAAATACTCTAATTTGACACAAGGCCAGCAATTTTGAGGAATCACTTGAATATTGCTTGAATACTCTAATTGACACAAGGCCAGCAATTTTGAGGAATCACTTGAATAATCGCTTAAATACTCTAATTTGACACAAGGCCAGCAATTTTGAGGAATCACTTGAATAATTGCTTGAATACTCTAATTTGACACAAGGCCAGCAATTTTGAGGAATCACTTGAATAATCGCTTAAATACTCTAATTTGACACAAGGCCAGCAATTTTGAGGAATTACTTGAATAATCGCTTAAATACTCTAATTTGACACAAGGCCAGCAATTTTGAGGAATTACTTGAATAATTGCTTGAATACTCTAATTTGACACAAGGCCAGCAATTTTGAGGAATCACTTGAATAATTGCTTGAATACTCTAATTTGACACAAGGCCAGCAATTTTGAGGAATCACTTGAATAATCGCTTAAATACTCTAATTTGACACAAGGCCAGCAATTTTGAGGAATTACTTGAATAATCGCTTGAATACTCTAATTTGACACAAGGCCAGCAATTTTGAGGAATCACTTGAATAATTGCTTGAATATTCTAATTTGACACAAGGCCAGCAATTTTGAGGAATCACTTGAATAATCGCTTGAATACTCTAATTTGACACAAGGCCAGCAATTTTGAGGAATCACTTGAATAATTGCTTGAATACTCTAATTTGACACAAGGCCAGCAATTTTGAGGAATCACTTGAATAATTGCTTGAATACTCTAATTTGACACAAGGCCAGCAATTTTGAGGAATCACTTGAATACTCTAATTTGACACAAGGCCAGCAATTTTGAGAAAGATGAAAAGCAAAGACCACATCAACAGAATTTGATCTTGGAACATAAAGCTGGAAGAAATTCCACTAAGCATTTTGTCCGGCATGCTAGCAATCCTGCCAGTTCCCTATCTTTATAATAGTAATTCCTTTCTTCTACAAGCATTAAACCTGAAACCCTGTAAGAGTGGGCTAGTTGACTGCATCAACCCCCAACTCTGAAAGGATGAAAGGCAAAGTCGATCTTGGTGGAATTTGAATTCAGAATGTAAAGACGGACAAAACACACTAAGCATTTTGTCCAGCATTCTAATGATTCTGTTAGCTTGCAGCTTTAATAACAATAATAATAATAATAATTTCTTTTATTTGCCACCAGGGCAAAAGATGAGGAGGACAATACAAAGACAGGCATAAGGTGTGGGGTTTTACATATAATGAAATGATAGAAAAAGGAAGTATATACAGTATACAATAAACAAAAAAAAGGAAAGTATACACAATATACAATGGAAGAAAAAAATGATAGTGATGTAGTCCTCCTGGTACAGGAGGGCCTCTAAGGATAATCGAGGAACCCCACCATCTACGATCTCACTGAACATCAACGACAGAAAAAAAAAAGAATTCTTTCTAATTTTGGGGGAGGGGATAGCTGATTACATTGACCCCAGTGTTCAACTGGTACTTATTTTAATAATAATAATGATAATGATAATAACAATAGGAAGGAAGATTGTAAAGATAAAGTACTGTACAAGCAGTTGAGAATGAATGAAACTGAAAATAGGTGGATAAAGAAAAGAATGCAGGGACAATTTCATAGGGATGTTGAAGATAGAACAGACAGAGAAAAAAGATGGCTATGGATGATTAAAAGTGATTTAAAACCAGAAACAAAGGCTCTAATCTGTGCTGCCCAAGAGCAAGCATTAATAACCAATTACATCAAATACAGAATAGACAACACATCTGAAAGTGATAAGTGCAGAATTTTTGGACGAAATGGTGAAACCGTATGGCATATTACCAGTCAATAATGTATGCCACTAGCCCAGAAAGAATATAAGAGATGTCATAACAACAAAGCAAGGATTGTCCATTGGACACTTTGCAACAAATATGGACTTGACAGAGGAGAAAAGTGGTACGAACATAAACCCAAAGACATCATTGAATATGATAATGCAAAAATCCAATGGGATTTTATGATTCAGTGTGACCATGAGATAGAAAAGGAAACCAGACATAGTGTTAATTGAGAAAGAAAGCAAACGATGCTGGGTCATAGATATAGAATGCCCAGCTGACAACAGGGTATGTGATAAGGAAGAAAGAAAAGTTGATAGACACGACAGGTTAGCTTGGGAGGTTAAGCAGTTGTGGTTGCTGAAAAAGGTGGTAGTAGTACCAATAATTGTTGGAGCCCTGGGAACAGTGAGTAAAAATCTTGAGAAGTACATGGAACAAATAGGGGCTGCAATAAGGTTGGAGCAATTGCAGAAAACAGCACTGCTTGGAATTGCTTGAATACTCTGGATGGTGCTTGAAAACTAAAGGGTGTTACCTTAGTTCACTGGTAGTGAACAGCTCACACCGTAGTACATCTCCAGCATTAGAAATTGTGCAAAGACAATAAAATAACAACAATAATCCTCTTCTTTTTTTTATTATAGGCACAAGGCCAGTAATTTTTGTGGAGAGAGAGAGAGAGGACAATTAGTGATCCTAGTAATTGACTGGTGTTTTACTTTTTTGACTCAATAAGAAAAAGAGGAGGGGAAGGGGAGTGAGTGGAGGAAGAAGAAAAGAAGAGAGCCTAGCTGCAGGTCTTACAGAGAAACCTACCTCTTCTATAAGTTCATTGGTGTCATCGTCTATTGGTTTTGGTTTTGTTGCATCATAGAACTGGAAAAATTCTTTGTATTTGGTAATTCCCAAAGTCTCAGGAATGGCTTTGATGACAGCTGTGACGGAGACAACAACTGCAGCAATGGCCTGGCTGCGAAAAGTATTTGATGCCATCTTCTAAAGATTCTTGATTTTACTCAGCTGAAATGGTAGAAAGAAAACAGCAATTAAAGATGAAAAACCAAACCCAAACTGTTGCTTTCTAATAAAAATACCCTCTGTGGGATTTGTTCCCTCCCGAGTTCCAGAGACATCCCCTAGTCACTGTTAAAAATACGATGAGCAAGTGATTGGTTGATTGAAAACCTACACCCAAAAGCACTGTTGTTAACCAGCTACAAATATATAATAAACTTAAGTCTGGTATGTTACCATTTCTGCCATCTTGGGAGAAAAATTACATTTCTAGACAGTTTCAACAAACCAGTCAACAGAAAAGCAGGCTTGGAATTTGTCTGTCAAAGGCATCAGTTCCCTGCTTCAATATGTGGCAAGATTTTGCACAGCTGTGAAATGACAAGATCAATCTAAAGATAACACTGGCTACAAGGAGAAAGAAAAATGTCCCTTGAGTGAGGCAATGTCTCCTATTTTAATGAAATCTCAAGACAGGAGCAATGGTGGATGGATAATAACAAAACTTGAGATGACGGCAACTTACTTATTACATACAACGGCTGTGTTGAAGTGAGAAGCAGTCATGGTGGTGGTGGGGAGTAGTAATAGAGTGTATATAAATAAAAATGATGAGGGGATGGGGGTAGTTTAAAGTGTAACAGTTGTCACTGGCAAATGTCACACCAGAAACCTTTGTGGATGTGTGTGTGTGTTTGTTTCAGTCATTTGACTGCGGCCATGCTGGAGCACCGTCTTTAGTCGAGCAAATCGACCCCAGGACTTATTCTTTGTAAGCCTGGTACTTATTCTATCGGTCTCTTTTGCCGAACCGCTAATTTACGGCGACGTAAACAGACCAGCATCGGTTGTCAAGCGATGTTGGATGGACAAACACAGACACACAAACATATACATACACACATATACATATATATGACGGGCTTCTTTCAGTTTCCGTCTACCAAATCCACTCACAAGGCTTTGGTCGACCCGAGGCTATAGTAGAAGACACTTGCCCAAGGTGCCATGCAGTGGGACTGAACCCGGAACCATGTGGTTGGTAAACAAGCTACTTACCACACAGCCACTCCTATGCCTACATGTGATCATCATCAAAACCGATAGAATAAGTATTAGGCTTACAAAGAATAATTCCTGGGGTCGATTTGCTCGACTAAAGGCAGTGGTCCAGCATGGTCACAGACAAATGACTGAAACAAGTAAAAGAATGTGTGTGTTTGTATGTATATATGTATATGGTGGCTGCCCCCTCGTTATCAAGTATGGCCATTGCATGAAGCTTAATCAATGTTGTTATCATGCAATGCCTGTGCAAGAAGATTTTTTTTTTTAAAGTGAGGAAATGCTGTGCACTGAGTCAATCCCACTCACTAAGCAACAGCAGCCATAATCCGAAAAGAAGAACAAGTCAACATCATCAGTAACCACAGGTTTTATATCGGAGTTATCCCAGTTACCTGAGTTACCTTCTCCTAGAAGGATGCCCTAACAAAGACATTTATTGGATGGCCGTTGACTCTCAAGAGTTCCTCCGCCCTTTGACGGGTTTTGTTTTTCATTCTGCAGGGTGTCCAATAAACACCCTCCTCACCAAGCAAGGCTTAGTGGGGTTGCCGGTTTAGTCGCCGACGACCCGACCATGCAACAGGTTGTACTGGGTTACATGTTACCAGTAGCACTCGAAAGTGACCTGACATAGTATATATATATATATATACATACACACATATATATATATATAGTACTAAATTAGATTTGAATTTGGGACTGTTATATTTAAACTAATGGTAGTAACATTCTTAATCACAAGGCCACTGACACATATATTTAATGTTGCACATTTAGGTCATTTAGCTGCTTCCATTTCTACTGATGAAGTTAACAGTACAAAAAACAAAAAAAATAACAACTATTGAAAACAAAAAGTTTTTCCCATGAACATGAAATAACTTGAAATTGGTTGGAAGTGTTAAAACCCACAACACAAGTTGCTGGCCAAATAAGCCTACATCAACCACAACAACAACAGCATGAAGATGAAGAAGGATAATCCACCCAACATGATGACATCTTGGCCTTCAAGTGATAAATTTCTTTGTGAAAGTTGGCTCCTATTTGACAAGAGGAATAAAATTAGCTAACTGACACAAGGTTCACGTTTCATTGTAGACAAGAGAGATTTTGATTAAAGGTCAGCGTGTAACATTTAACACTGAAGGTTTGACTTAACGGTCAACCATAAGATAGGTGAGTATTACTGTTTGAGAGAGAACAAATGACTAAATAAATAAATAAATAAATAAAGGAGTTAATATGGTAATTATCAGTGGATTTTTGTTTGTGTTGAGAAGATGAATGTTTGCCCACTTGGATGGGCCACATTATTTTTGGCTTATAAATGGCAAAAAGGCTTGTTTGTTATAAGAAGTAGAAATAATTCTAGTTACTAAGCTCTACCAAAATATAGCCAATTGTTTTTACTTCCTGTAACTAATAGACATCACCAATAAATTATAAACCTATCACTTGTTTTCTCTTTTGAATCTCTCAATGAGATTTGAGATAGGCTTATACAGAGTCAAAATAACAAAACATAAATTGCCTCTTTAAAGTTGTGGATGTATATATATATGTGTGTGTGTACTCTTTTATTTGTTTCAGTCATTTGACTGCGGCCATGCTGGAGCACCGCCTTTAGTCAAGCAAATCGACCCCAGGACTTATTCTTTGTAAGCCTAGTACTTATTCTATTGGTCTCTTTTGCCGAACTGCTAAGTTACAGGGACGTAAACACACCAGCATCGGTTGTCAAGCGATGTTGGGGGGACAAACACAGACACACATACATATACATATATATGACGGGCTTCTTTCAGTTTCCGTCTACCAAACCCATTCACTAGACTTTGGTCAGCCCGAGGCTCTAGTAGAAGACACTTGCCCAAGGTGCCACGTAGTGGGACTGAACTCGGAACCATGTGGTTCGTAAGCAAGCTACTTACCACACAGCCGCTCCAACACACGAACACACACACACACACATATATATATATATATATTCATACACGCAATTGCATTTATAGACACCTGTCTGCTACACAGGTGCCAAACCCAAACCCACTGCATTCTTACTGTTCTTTCCAGTAACAGCTCAGGTTGGAAACCAGCCATAATTGAAAAAAATAATAATAAATAATCTGCCTGATATTGGAGGTCTGTCACTGTTAGCTAGGGCTTGAATGCTCCGTTCCTCACCGCAAAGAGGCATAATTTAAACTTAAAACACAAAGTGCCACAACAGATACTGCAAGTTATCTTATCAGACAAGAACAAATCTGATAATTCACAACACAGGACTACCAGCTTGTATAAGACTAGCAGCATCGCCTGGCGTTGCTCGGGTTTGTAAGGGAAATAACTATATAAGCATTTTTAGAGAGTTATAGCCAAAAAATAGCAAAAAAATTATGGTAAATTTTTTTTTAAATCGTTGACTCATCGTAGACATTTTTAGAGAGTTACTTCCCTTATATAATAGCGAAAAAATGCATTAAAATGGAAAAAAATGATGGTAAATTTTTTTTTAAATCGTAGACGCGCGCTAATACCCAGAAGGGCTCGATATGAATCACGACTATAAGATACCCGGTTTTGGTTAAACTAAACCGCAAAATGTGGGAGTAGTTAGGAATCTAAATCGTAGGAGACAGACACACAACTTTACTTTTATATTTCAAGATAGGCTAAAAATTTTCTATAAGGGGGGACAACTCTAGATGGACTTTCCCAAGGAAATGATTTTCCATAGAAATTTTCAAATCCTTACTACTAACCCGTAACAGAGCATTTTTATATCAATTGTTAATTTATAATTAACCCTTTTAATACCAAAATCAGAATTAATGATTCGGAAACCAAAAAAAAAAAAGGTAAATGTTAATTCTTGGAATATTGTTTTTCAGGGATTCCTTTCGTAAATAAAAAATACCAAGGCAATAGGAAATTATTTTTACGTGTGGCTGTGTAGAAAGAAATTTGCTTTCAAACGACATGATTTTGAGTTCAGTTCCACTGCGTGGTACCCGTGCCACCCAAAGCTTTGTGTCTGGATTTGGTAGACGGAAACTGAAATGTGTTTGTCTGTCCCCCACCACCACTTGACATCTGGTGGTGGGGGACAGACATCTCTGTAACTAAGTGGTTTGGCAAAAGGAGATCGATGGAATAAGTACCAAGCTTAAAAGTTGTGGGGTCAATTGATTCAACCACAACCCTTTAAGGAAGTGCCCCAGCATGGTCACAGTCTAATGAGTGAAACAAGTAAAAGATAGATAAAATAAAAAATATGGTGAGATTTAAAGAGCAGAACTGTCGATTAATTTGAAAAATTTAACAAAGAGCTCTGTATTATTGTCCGACGAAGGACAATCATCCTGAAACACGTGTCCCTAGATGCAGCCCAGGCAGCTGGGGGTATTTGTCTTCCCTTCGTAAATGTATATAAGAACACAGGAAAAATGTGTCAAAGCCATCAGGAGGCGTCGATGCTTCCTAGGGCTAAACAGCGGTGGTGTACCCCCACCTATTGTCACGTTCGTGTTAGATTGACAGTATACAACCATTCTATCGCCCCACCACCGTACATGTCTCTACGAGAGATTTAGAAATTTAGTATTTCTGATTCTGTATTATTATTTTTACGGAAAGGTTTAAGAGCAGAATCACAGTGTATTGTTATTAAAACTATGGTATTCCACTCAACTAAGCACACAATCTGAACATTGTCACTGGTGCACTTTTACCCTGCATCTAGCACACCCATGCAATTATTTTCGGTGTTCTCATAAGCACACACCCTAAATTTCGTCACCTGCCCACTAACTTCTAACTACACATCTATATAATTATATTCATTACTCCACTCACACACACTCATTGAACTTTGTCATAACAATGCAAATATGGAACTTGTTGATTTTTATTTTATTTTATACATCAGCTCCATCCATTTCCTATATTCATCCCCTCTCTCCTTACCCTGTCTTGCTATATTCTAATTCTCACTGGCTTCCATGCTGGTGGCACGTAAAAAGCACCATCCGATCATGGCCGTTTGCCAGCTTCGCCTGGCCTCTATGCCGGTGGCACATAAAAAGCACCATCCGATCGTGGCCGTTGCCAGCCTCATCTGGCACCTGTGCTGGTGGCACGTAAAAAGCATCCACTACACTCATGGAGTGGTTGGCATTAGGAAGGGCATCCAGCTGTAGAAACATTGCCAGATCAGACTGGGCCTGGTGCAGCCTTCTGGCTTCCCAGACCCCAGTTGCACCGTCCAACCCATGCCAGCATGGAAAGCGGACACTAAATAATGATGATGATGATATTGAACCCTGAATTGAAAAATCCTTTCCCTTTTAGACAAAGGGTCAGTCCCAAAATATCAGACCCCCACCTCTTGCCCAGCATAAGAACTTAACCAAGATGACAAATGAGTATGGTTGTTGGTAGGTTGTAAGATGAAATATCCTATTACAATTCTCTGCACAGTGAATTGTAGAACATTGGATGAGACAGCTTATGATATTTATTCCATTTCTTTGTGTCCTATGTTCTTGAATACTATCTTTAATCTGTTGCCCAATTTAACATTATCAACTGGTCCTTGGGTGCCTTTAGTAGAGACCACTAGGTTTTAAACAATAAGGCCAGATCTCCAGTTTAAGGATAGATTCCTCCCTTTCTCCCACCATTCTTTGAGGCTCTGAAAAAATAAAGGGGCATGGGTATTGTTCAGTTCTATATTTAAGAAATGAGGAATTATGTACATTGTTTACATTTGACGGATATTTGTCCTCATCTTGTTTCTTGTTAACACAACATTTCGGCTGATATAACCTTCAGCCTTCATCAGGTGTCTTGGGGAAATTTCGAACCTGGGTTCTCATTCCTAAGGTATTTTCACAATAGAAAAGGAAAAAGACAATTAGCTAACATTCCTGGACGTATTAATAACATGCACCAAATATGAATTCAGGACATCCGTATACCACAAGCCGACCTTCACTGGATGATATCTCAACTTCAATTCCCACCATCCATACAGTGTAAAGAGAGGGATTGCTCAGTGCTTAAAACATCGAGCAAAGAATATAAGTAGCGATCGTGATACCCACCACGAAGAAATGATCAAGCTCAGTAACAATCTATTAAGCAACAACTACCCCAAAAACACACTATCTATTCCAATTATGAAGAAAAGAGGGGATGAAACCAATAAACTGTCTACAGTCTGTCTACCCTGTGTGTATATTTATTTATTGGATTTCTTTATTCTTGTTACCAAATATTTCCCCATTGGATATTTTGATTTATACTATTGTGACTTGACTATTTTTGTATAAAAATATCTAAGGTTTTTATAGCTATCGACAATGAATTGTTATGAAATAGTTATTGAAACTGATACAACCAAATTGAGGTGTGTAGAATTACAAAAATATTTTTTGTTTGCAATTCAAAGTCTAAAAATTGTGAAAACAATTTGAAATCCATCAAAGTAAAAGTATTTACTTAGAGGTTGGTCAAAAAGTGGAAATATTTTTGTGGATGAAAAGCGAAAGTTTTAATGTTTTTTTTTTTTTTTAATGCAGATCAACCTCGATGACATAACAGATTTGAATTGGACAAAATGAGTTTTGAAATAACTGACTCTTGCAAGTTTCATACCTCAGAGGAAAGAACAAGGGTATGAAACCTGGGGAAAAAAACAGTATGAAAACAATTGAAATTTTTGGACATTTTTGGGTTGTTAAGTCTCATGGAGATGATGACAAGTGACCAAGATTTTCTGTGCTTGAGAAGATACATCAACCTAAGTGAAATTGTAGTCGTGGCCAGTGCCAGTGACACATAAAAGACACCCAGTACACTCTGTAGAGTGGTTGTTTTTCGTTGTTTCTGGGTTGATAAAATAAAGTACATGTCGGTACTATTTAAGAAGAGTGGTAACGGCGCGCGCTAGTCGTGACTAGTAGATCCTTACTTTGTGTTTTTGTATTTTATTTACTTTGATTAGAAAAATTATTTACTTTGTGTTTTTGTGTTTTATATGATTTGATTTTGATTTTTCCAGTTTCAGCTAATGAGCTGTGGCCATGCTGGGGCACCGCCATTTAAACAGAAGGGAATGCTTACAGCACCTAGGTTTCCCAAGCGGTCACCCATCTAAGTACTAACTAGGCTCGATGTTGCTTAACTTCGGTGATCGGACGAGAACCGATGCTTTCAACGTGATATGGCCATAAGCCATATTATTTTGTGTTTTATTTACTTTGCTAGGTAGTCGTTGTAGGATCGACTAGTCACGACTCGCTAGCACGGATGCGCGACTACGCGAGTGCGCGCACCGGGACCAATCTTCTTAAATAGTACCGTACATGTCAACTACTAGAACCAATTTAATCGACTAAACTCTTATTTCCAAATTTCTGGTCGTGTGCCTCCGTAAGAAATTACGGCGAAAGTAAAGAATACGTACACCCGGTGTTTAGAGTTAGGGGTTTTTTACGCCGAAAACGGGTGGTGTACGTATTCTTTACCGCCGCCGAAATTACCATATTAATGCTCAAGAAACTAGAAGATATTGAATTCTTTCAACGAAAGATAGAGGGCTAATAACTGTAAAGGATTCGGCATACCTAAGCAAGTGTGTTCGATTCGGCAGGGCACACTTGTTTGGGCATGACACTTATTCGACCTTCGGAAATAGTTAATGACAACTTCAAACTCAAGGCGAAAACTGAATAACATCTTCATTAATATTCAACAACATCAAAACTACAACCAAACTCGAGTAAGCAACTTACTATAATAGCAGCAGCAGTGAATGAAGTCAAATAACGACGTCAAAGAAAGGAAACTCTAAGTTATACATTGCAAAACCACGCCATTTACAAGGGCGCTGCCATGTTTGTTTACTAAATGAAAGCCAGTCCTTACTTTCGCATCTGTCAACAGTAAAACTGTGAATTTAGTATTTGGAGCAGAGAAAATGCTTTTTCAAATGATTTTATGAAAAGTTTAAATTAAAGTAATAGTATGATATATTTTAGAGGTGCAAAATCTTCAGTTTCATCATTCCAATTTTTTCTCACCTGAACTTCGGAAGTTTTAGGTCAATATTGAGGTGGGGGTCGTATCTCGAAAAATCCTTACCTGTGCATCCCTTTTAATATATGAAAACATATTCAGGTTATAGCCGAAGCAAAAGGTGGAACTAAATATTTAACATCACTAAAACAATAATTAAATAACTAATATTATCTTAAAGTAATGAGAGATGTTTTCTTGTTTAGCCCGAGGTCAGCAATCATTGAGTACGCCTATGTATGATCAATCAAAGACATTCCAGCTGCTACAATCCCATCTTTTCAAATACAGTCAATCTTAAATTGCTTTATTTAATATCTATTTATTTTCATTTCTATTTTCAGACGGTAGGGTATGCTTATAGAAAAATTTAGCTGATATTCGAACGACCACGCAGAGCATCGCTCTTTTGACCTCGGGTCAATCCCAACGGCGAAAACCCATGGGCAAAGACGTTCCCACTATGACCTTTCTCTTGAGTGTTACGCAAGTTGCATTGACTGTAAGCCATAAAAATACTTTTCTCTAGTATAAAAACTCGTTTCATTGCTCGACATGCACATATCACAAAGGTTTCTCTCCGAACTTATAGCAGTCTAAAAGTCCATCATCATGTAGTCAGGAAACCCCTCCCAGCTCAGGCGCAACCATCATAAAAATAAAGATGAATTAGTTATACTTTAATCGCATCTAAAAGTGTAAGCAGCAAATAAACACTGGCTAGAGGTGGTATGTAACATAGCCATAGAACCATAGCATACTCAGTCGTGTTCTGTGGGTTTACGATCGATTCAACAAACACCAAGCAAATACAGCAGGGTGTTCTACTTTGTTGTGTATCAAGTGCTTTCCCGGGGGTAGAACATTCGGATATTTGTACATAGATCATCAGAGAAAGAGTTTACAGCTAACTGCTCTTCCTATAACGACCGACAGAATTAATCCTGTGTGGATGTGATTAACTAAAGTCGTTTTGGACAACCAGAGTAATCTACCTTGCCTAAGGAAGTTCACTACAGTCTGCACGCACAAATCATGCGAAATAATGCCATACACTGTGTGTGTGTGTATACTGGGTGCGTAAGATATTGAGGCCAGATTTATGTTTATAAAAAAACAGATATTTAATAACAGATAATAACTTCATTTATCAAAAAATGCTACGAGTATAAAAATAAACCTTTTCTATAATGTTATTCAATGAATGTTCTGTAAAGTACTTTGTTCAAAAATGATGTTAAAAAAACCAAAAAACGTGGCTGAATGAATTTCTCCTTTGAGCCAAGATTTCTATTGTCAACGCTGAACAAGCTAGTGGAGTGATGGCAAGAAGTTGTGAATTTATTATTGACTGATTTGTTAAAACTGTTGATGAGAAAGAAAGATTAAAATAAATGGAAAAAAAACCTAGAAAGTTTATCTGACAACCCAATACATGCAAACACACATACACACACGTACACACACATACATACATACATACATACATACATACATACATATATATATATAAGCTGTGTTAAAAAAAATATACAACTTTATTTTTTTTCACCAAAACAAATTCCACATAGGCAAAATCCTTTGGGTAGGAGATGATGCCATCTTTCCTGTGCATGTATGAAAGTTTTCTCCACTGGATACAGTGGGAATTTATTTCCTTGCTAGCAATAAACACAAGAGTGCATTTGCACCAAGAGTCAATATGAGAGTTACTCTCATGGCATCAAATACAGTGTAGCTTGTTCTAATGGAGCTTCCACGTTTAAGAGGGGACAAATATTACTTCTCAGTATTAATACTTGTATATCATCATCATCATCATCATCGTTTAATGTCCGTTTTCCGCGCTAGCACAGGTTGGACGGTTCGACCGGGGTCTTGGAAGCCAGGGGCTGCACCAGGCTCCAGTCTGATCTGGCAGAGTTTCTACAGCTGGATGCCCTTCCTAACGCCAACCACTCCGCGAGTGTAGTGGGTGCTTTTTACGTGCCACCTGCACAGGTGCCAAGGGGGTCCGGCATCGGCCACGATTGGTTGGAGATTTTAACGTGCCACCGGCACGGAAGCCAGCCAAGGCGGCACTGGCAACGGCCACATTTGGATGGTGCTTTTTATGTGCCACCAGCACAGAAGCCAGTCGGGGCCGCGCTGCCATCGGCCTAAATGTCACCAATATATATTTTCTAAGAAGCTCACTGATGAATCGCAACACCAGCACCTGTTCAGGCACTGTTTTTTTATATATTGCTGGTGGGGAGATGAGTTGCTGCTATCTTTAGTGGTTGAACATCCATTATTGACAAGACCAAGGAAGGTCAAACCCACGTGACCTGGTGGTGTCAGCACTGGAGATGGCAGGGATTTATCTCCCCTCTTGTAATATAAACAAGACTGGATTTTGCACCAAAAGCCAATATTGAGAGTTTTTCTCATGGTAGCTACTACAGTATAATTTGTTCTAATGGAAAATCCACGTTTAAGTGAAGATAAATATGTATGTGTATGTGTGTGTTATATTAGATATATATATACATACACACATGTCTGTACACACAAACACACACACATACATATATATATATACATATGCACACATATATAAAATATTTGTTTTTATGTCAGGTTTTATCATTAAGGTGAAGCATTGTACAATATGTTTTAGTAGAGTACATATTTATTAACTCTTGCAAAGAAAAAATTCACAGTGACTTCATAGCTTTGGATTGCTCACCTCCCTCAGACTGTACTTTATTTCGGTTCTTTTTGGTTTAATATGTTTGGAAAGTTGTTATTTTTATGTAGATGAAGCTATGTAAATAATAATTAAATATGGTGTCGGCAGAGCGGGGAAGAGGTTGTTAAGGAAAGCATGGTTGTGGAATATAGGGAAAATGCATGCAGTTACAGGTGAGGTGAGTTGATAGAAAGCCATGGTGAAGAGATTTATTTTGGTTTGTGTTGTGATGAGAGTCACGATGCCCCCTTGCAAGAAATAGACTGGACTGGGTGATTATAAATAGTAGCGGTCGGACTGAAGTTTGTGTGTTAGTTTGAGTTGAGTTCACAGTGAAGTCGGGAGGTGTTGGTTGGTTTAGTTCATTTGGAATATTGATTGTTGTTTTATGAAGAGTCTGTTGGATCATTATACTCTTACTCTTTTACTTGCTTCAGTCATTTGACTGCGGCCATGCTGGAGCACCGCCTTTAGTCGAGCAAATCGTCCCCGGGACTTATTCTTTGTAAGCCCAGTACTTATTCTATTGGTCTCTTTTGCCGAACTGCTAAGTGACGGGGACGTAAACACACCAGCATCGGTTGTCAAGCAATGCTAGGGGGACAAACACAGACACACAAACATATACACACACACTTATATATATATACATATATACGACAGGCTTCTTTCAGTTTCCGTCTACCAAATCCACTCACAAGGCATCGGTCGGTCTGGGGCTATAGCAGAAGACACTTGCCCAAGATGCCACGCAGTGGGACTGAACCCGGAACCATGTGGTTGGTTAGCAAGCTACTTACCACAGTCACTCCTGCGGCTATTATGTTGTCATTACAGCTGCATCATTATCTTGTTTACTGTTACAATACTGGTACTGTGTATCTACATATATACAGGCATACATACATACATACACACATGCAAAAATACATGTATGTATTTTTGGGGTTTAACACTTGGGTTTAATTTGGAGTTTAACAGTTTGTTCTCAAATATGAGTTCTTAGTCGCTAAGAACTCAAATATAGGTACAAACTGTTAAACCCCAAATTTTCTTTTCTCTCTGACTTCCCCCAAAATCCTTTCTAATACTTGATAAGATGGCTACATTGAAACCGGTTATATTTTAAATCACTCACTGTAACAAAAATATTAAACATTCTCTAAAATATACTTCTGTGCCTTTTCCAACTTTATTTACTTTTTAATTATATATATATATATATATATATGTATATATATATATATATATATGTTGTGTCTAGGGAAAGTCATGTCAATACTATTAACACATGCACTGGTCCAATTCCTTTATCATTAGTCAATTGGTGTTAAATATCCAACTGACTAATTGATTGTTTAATTTGCTTAACCAGTAAGTCAAAAACAAATGATTCACAGTTTAACCAAATTAAACAAACAGTTGATTAGTTAATTGGATATTTAACCAATTAACTAATAATAAAGGAGTGGAATTGAACCAGTGGATGTGTTAATAATATCAGCATAATGACTCTCTCTAGACACAACAAAATTTGTTTCAACCCTCAAATTCACAAAACGAATCTTGCAAACCAGATACAAAAATGAAGTATATATATATATAGGATCTTTACCTTTTGACCTATAGATTTAAAAAATAATTTTTTGTAACTAAACACTTTCAAACTTCGGACACTGGTAGAATGTGTCATATAAAACATCTTTTGCTCTTAGCATTTTTGAGAAAAACTTATATTTATGAAGTTATTTCACGTTAAAGTTCTTGTATTTCAGTAATTTCAACCAATCAATGACGTGTATTCAGCTGAATAAAATTATTGCCGTTGTTTGTCAACAACAACTATCGGCGGTGTATTTTTCGTTTGTCACAGTTATTTATGACATCATTCATGCATTTGTACTGGTTTTAAGGTTTTAGAGTTAGGGTTTTAGGGCTAGGGTTAGGGTTAGGGTTAGGTTAGGGTTGGTCCAGGAAACTTGATGGTAAAATCATCTTTTTTTGTCTGCACATGCTTCTTCAGTTAACGTCATCATCACCATGAACGTCATTTTAAAGTTCCCTTTTGTGGCATGGTCCCTTCTAATAAAATACCTCACTTTTTACTACAATCCTCTTTCCTCTCTGTTTTGTAGTTCAGTCTCTTGAGACTAGCTTTCACCATTTCTCATGAATTTGTCAATCAAATTCTTCCACAAGTTCCTTCCACTGGGATTGCTTAGCACTTCTTTACTCAACTGACATCCTTTATATGCATCATATATCCATACTGTGCAGCTTTTCGCTTGCACACAGCATCTAATTCCTCCCATCCCTAGAGTTAATCTCATCTCATTTGTTCTTTGTCACACACACACACGTACGTATGTATGTATGTATGTATGTATGTATGAGAGCGTATGTGTATGTATCCTTTACTTGTATCCCATGCTGGGATACTGCCTTGAAAAATATTTTGTAGTCAAATGTATTGATGCCAGTACTTATTTTTGTTTTTAACCCTGGTACTTTTTCCATGAATTTCTTTTACTGAATTGCTAAGTTATGGGACATAAACACACCAACACTGGTTGTCAAGTGGTGGTGGGAGACAAACACACCACACACACACACTTATATATGTACACATATGTATATACGACAGGTTTCTTTCAGTTTTTGTCTACCAAATCCACTCACAAGGCTTTTATCAGTTTGAGGCTATAATAAAAGACACTTGCCCAAGGTTCCATGCAGTGGGACTGAACCCAGAACCATGTGGTTGGGAAATAGGCTTCTTATTTCTTTACTGCTCACAAGGGGCTACATACAGAGGAGACAAACAAAGACGGACAAATGGATTAAGTCGATTATATCACCCCAGTGCATAACTGGTACTTATTTAATCAACCCCCAAAAGGATGAAAGGTAAAGTCGACCTCAGCTGAATTTGAACTCAGAACGTAGCGGCAGACGAAACGCTGCTAAGCATTTCGCCCGGCATGCTAACGATTCTGCCAGCTCGCCGCCTTTCATACCACACAGCCATGCCTACGCCTATATGTATTTATGTGCCTGTACATGTTTATTTGAAGATTTTGCTTAGGCCTAGCAATACTAATAACCTAGTGTCAGCACTCAATATACATATGCTTCAGAATAACGTGTCAGGTGAGTACAGAGCATAATATGAAATTAGATAAATGACAAGAGATCAGGAATTGCATAATGAACTTCATTAGCTTACAGATGTTTCTGTAATAAGATTCAGTGTACTCAGAGCCAAGTGCTTGTGCATCATCTTATATGTAGTTAGAGAGAGAGAGAGAGAGAGAGAGAAACAGACAGACAGTTAGACATAGAGACTGACAGATACACATACATAGACAGACAGACAGACAGATAGAGTCACAGACACAAATATTCAGATAGATAGATAGATGTTGGGCTTTATTGATATATTACAATATTTAAAGATTTTGGTATTGTTGCATAGGCTGAAGCTGTCTTAAATTGTATAATAGGCACCTGGGTCTATAAGCCATGGTGAGGGTGGTCCTACACAACAAAATCATATAAAAATTTGCATTGAGCTCCTTCCTTGATCAGTGGTGCCTCTGGACAACTATTTAGTGTGTCTGTGCATTAGAATAGCACCAAGTGAAACATTTTTAATCATGGGTTTACTGAATTAGCAACAACCTGGGACTGAAGAACATGAATGTGACAGCAGCAGTGGAATTGAACTCCTGATGTATGAGTTGGTGGAGACAAAGAAAGTTTGAATGGAGGCAGAGAGAGAGAGAGAGAGAGAGAGAGAGAGAGAGAGAGAGAGGGAATAGTGTTGAGTATGAGTGAAATAAATTGAAAGAATGAAAGAAGAGTGGAAGTGAGAGAGGCAGAAGAAAAAGACAGATTGATAGATAGGTAGGCAGACAGACTAGATAAGATATATATATAGAAAGATACAAGGTGGTATCAAAAAATTTCCCAAACTAATTCTGTAGTGTGTGGAGGCACATGGTCTAGTGGTTAGAGCAGCAGACTCGCGGTCGAGGGATCGTGCGTTTGAATCTCAGACTGGGCGATGTGTGTGTTTATGAGCGAAACACTTAAGCTCCTTGAGGCTCCGGCAGAAGGTAATGGTGAACTTCTGCTGACTCTTTCGCCACAACTTTCTCTCACTCTTTCCTCTTGCAGCTCACCTGTAACAGACTGGCGTCCCATCCAGGTGGGGAACCTACATGCCAAGGAAACCAGGAAACCGGCCCTAATGAGTCAGGTGTGGCTCGAGAAGGAACAAACAATTCTGTACTGCACCAACTGATTGCAGCAACCATTTGCATGTGCAGGGAGAGGTAGCAGGGACCTTCATGAGGCAGTGTGCCGAGGGACATCACTGTGTTTACTTTGCAAGTAGTGAAATTTGTGTCTCTGAGATCACATGTATGATGTAGTCTGCAATTTTGTTATGGACAGAAACAAAGAGCCAACGTGAAATTTTGCCTTAAACTTGGGAAGTCTGCTACAGAGAGACATTGAGCATGCTTCAGCAAGCTTATGGCAATGAGGTAATGGGTTGTACACAATGTTTCAAGTGGTGCAGGCACTTCAAAAGTGGAAGAACATCTCTGGAAAATGATGAGCGATCTAGAAGATCTGCCACAAGTGTTACCCTTGGAAATGTGGTATTGTGCATTAAGAATTTGTCTCCCAGGTCCAAACCATCAATAGTGGTATTGTGCATTAAGAATTTGTCTCCCAGGGCCAAACCATCAATAGTGGTATTGTGCATTAAGAATTTGTCTCCCAGGGCCAAACCATCAATAGTGGTATTGTGCATTAAGAATTTGTCTCCCAGGGCCAAACCATCAATAGTGGTATTGTGCATTAAGAATTGTCTCCCAGGGCCAAACCATCATAGTGGTATTGTGCATTAAGAATTTGTCTCCCAGGGCCAAACCATCAATAGTGGTATTGTGCATTAAGAATTTGTCTCCCAGGGCCAAACCATCAATAGTGGTATTGTGCATTAAGAATTTGTCTCCCAGGGCCAAACCATCAATAGTGGTATTGTGCATTAAGAATTTGTCTCCCAGGGCCAAACCATCAATAGTGGTATTGTGCATTAAGAATTTGTCTCCCAGGGCCAAACCATCAATAGTGGTATTGTGCATTAAGAATTTGTCTCCCAGGGCCAAACCATCAATAGTGGTATTGTGCATTAAGAATTTGTCTCCCAGGGCCAAACCATCAATAGTGGTATTGTGCATTAAGAATTTGTCTCCCAGGGCCAAACCATCAATAGTGGTATTGTGCATTAAGAATTTGTCTCCCAGGGCCAAACCATCAATTGAGAGTTCTACTGTGACGTTTTGAAGTGTTTGAAGGGAGACATTCGGTGAAAGTGACCAGATCTGTGGAGCACAAAGAATTGGATCTTTCATGATGACAATGCACCCTGTCACTGAATTCTCCTTGCTCATGCCATCATTCTGCACCCGTCGTATTCGTCAGCCCCTGTGGACTTCCATCTCTTCCCCAAGACGAAAATGCAGCTCAAAGATTGCTGTTTTAACACTGTTGTTGTAATCTAGAGTGAATTGCAGAAGGTCTTTGACTGACTTGCTGATGGAAAACGACTTCCAAGCTGGATTCCAAAAGTGGCAGGAATGCTGGGACCACAGCGTTGCTGTGCAAGGTAACTATTTTGAAGGAGGTGATATTAAAACTTCGGTAAATAAGTTATCTTTTATTAAGCATAACTATTCCTGGAACTTTTTGATAGCACCCTGTAGATAAATAGAGATAGATAGATAAATAGACAGTCAGACAGATAGATAGATAAACAGATGGACAGACAAAGATAGATAGATAGATAGATATAGATAGATAGATAGATAGACAGATAGCTAATCAAAGACAGATATATAGACGGATAGGGAAGGTAGACACAGATAGGCTGATAGCAGACAGATAGGTCGGCTGATTGATAGATAGGAAGATACATAAATAGATAGACTGATAGATAGAGAGACAGACAGATAGATAGATATATATATATATATATATATTATATATATATATATATATATAGAGAGAGAGAGAGAGAGAGAGAGAGAGAGGGGACAGACAGATAGTTGGAAATAGAGACAGATACACAGAGACAGATAGATAGCGTCACAGACACAAATAGATAGATAGATAGATAAATAGATAGATAGAGAGAGACAGACAGAGATAAATAGATAGATAGATAGATAGATAGATAGATAGATAGACAGACAGACTGACAAACAGGCATAGAGACAGATAGATAGATAGATAGATAGATAGATAGATAGATAGATAGATAGATAGATAGATATTAGGAATAATAAACGAAATACTGAGGTAAAGAAATATGTTGGGAATTCTATGTATAAGTTAAGACAGAAAGACAAAGAGAGAGACTGGGATATAAGAATGGCGTAGTTAAGCGTGAAGGAAAAGAGAGAGAGAGAGAGAGAACGTGTAAGACAGTTAGAGAAAGAGAAACAATGACAACCGGAGAAGAAAAAAGAAAGCGAGTGTGGAGGGTAAATGTGAGGGACATGAATAAAGAGGAAAAAAGTGTAAATAGGAAAAGAAAGAGTATAGGGTAGGGAAACAGAAAAGGTGAAAGAGTAAAAACCAACGACAGAGAAAGAAAGGAGAGAGAGAGAGAGAGAGCAAAAGATGTAAAGAAAGACAAAATGAGACAAAGAATAAATGTATATACGTGAAAGATAGACAGAAGGTGTGTGTGTGTGTGATTCACACACACACTCACGCTTTCATATACCCGCATATAATCACACACATGCACAAACCCGTGTGAAATGCACCTTTCTTCGCTTCTTGTTACTCTATCATCATCCTCTTACTATTACTCTATTGTAGCTGTTATTATCTTATTCTTGTGTATCAGCTTCGTGCTCAACTTTCCCCTCCTCCTTCCTTATTCGTCCGAGTCACCGCGAGCAACAGCAGCAGTAGTATCGACAATTGCCCCCCACCACCACCACCTGTCTGAACCGAGTACTGTGGATTTAGTGTGGCGGAGCCGAATCAGCCTACAGGCGCTACCATGACGGACAGCGACACAAATCGTAAACTCTTGCTGACAATAACTGCAACAACACCATTATAAGTATTAGCCATATATACATATACCATTTACCAAATACAAGCTAATATACTACAAAGCAGTGGACTGTGATTACAATAATATAAGGGGGGAAAAAATAAGGGGAACCACCTCCTTAAAAAAAACTTCGACTATATGTCTATGCAGACACAAACTGTGTATATTACACAAATACATAGAAAGAGATATCGTGAGGTAGGAAGTTGTTGCTCAGTAGGAAGAAAAAGTTTAGGGAAAATTATTTAAATAAATACACACACACACATACACTCATACACAGACCAAGGACGTGAAAATACGTGGATAATCACCGGGAAAAAAATACTTACAGCACACTTAACCTCTTGGAGAGCTGATTGAATTACCCATTATTGTCGTCTACCTTTGTTTGAATTTCTCATCCATGACATACACCCACTAACCGGGGTATATATATATATATATATATATATATATTATATATATATATATATATATATAATATATATATATATATATAAAAGCGAGAGAAAGAAGCAACAGTATAAACACACGGAAAAACACCCGAAACTATATATATATATATATATATATATATATATATAAATGAAAGTTTAATGCAGTAACATTTACTAGCCGTGTGTGTGTGTCTCTCTCTCTCTCACGCACATCCAGAGCTCTCTTTCTCTCTGTACTTAGTCTCCGTTGCTTTAAATAGTATTAGTAGTAATATTACTGTTATTACTGTCACTAACTAGTTATTTCTATGTTGAAAAGATAGCAGCAATGTCGGCATTCTTTCGTCTTTTAACGGGTAGGAGACGTACCCGACCCGGTGGAGGTAATACCACGACCGATGGAGGACAGGTGGCTGGTCGCAAGAAAAATCAGCTCTCGTGTAACGTCGTTCTTCTGGATGGCACTGTTTATACTGTTGACATAAGTGTAAGTTTTCTTTATATGTACGAATATATATATATATATATAAATGTGTTTGTGTATAACTTTCCTTTGTAGTTTGTCAAGCACATCGAGTCTGCAGATTCGGTTTCGATTCCTGATTGTCGTAATTTCATTTTTACCTCTACTGCCAAAAAAAAAAAAAAAAAAAAGCAAGAAAAAGCCCCTTATCCCTCCCTTTCTCCATTTCTCTGCCTATATATAAACTGGAGATTAGTATTCGCTGCTCCGTCGGGGTAACGGCAACGTTCTGAAGCTCCTCTAAAATGCTTTTTTCCCCCCTCTAAATTTTATCAGTTTAATCATAAGCTACAGCTTAAAAAACGTGTCTCTGCCCTTTTTTAAATCCATTTAAAAAAAAACGTGTAAACAAAGTCAGGAAGGGACACCAAGCTGTAGTTGTATCAAAGATACACGGCTTTTTGTGAGAAAAATATTTCGTACACAAATCAATGAACCACTTAACCTTTTTTACCCTGCATCGATAAATACCTGTAATATACCAGTATCAATCTCACCGAGATGAGTTTTCCCCTTACATTGACCAATAAATCTTCACAATTGTTTTTGTTATTATTGTACTTTAGTAAGAAATCGTTTGTTGCATTACTTTTATAACTATCTATTGATCTTGGTTACTAAGGATTATGTCACATCGATGAAGCCATGTTACTAGGGACTCGAGTCGGGCAAGTCAAGTTGTCTCATTGCTGAATCATACCGATCGATTCAAGAGATCGATATAACAGAAAAGTGGGCTTACGTTACGTTACATGGGTTAATGTCATCTCTGTCACAATATCCAATGCTTTTGTCACTTGTGGCTCTGTTGCATTAACTGCAGCAGTCATATTAAGCTGTGTCAACTGCTAACAGTCACTTACATCCAACATATAAATACACATTCATACATGAAAAGCGTACACACCTATGACACACACATGTCCTATATGAAAGGATTTAACATTGATTTGTAGTTAAAAACTTGAGAAGACATATAGGTCATTCATTCTCTCTTTCTAAAGTTGTTAAATATATGTGTGTGTGGTATAAAATATATATTGTTTGCTTGTACGTAAAGTTAAGTATAAAAACAGCTGAACATTAAATTGAAGGCTCACCCAATACATTCTAGTAGATTACCATATTTATTAATTTTTACAAAGAAAAGGTTGACAGTGACTTAGTGGTTACAGCTTACTAGCCTTCACTAGACAGTTTGGTCAACCTTTTCTCTGTGTGTGTGTGTGTGTTATGAAACAAATACGTAGACACGTAGTCGCATCATAAAATCAAACACGAATAGACTCACACACCTGAGTCATCCACTTCATTTAGGTGTGTTCTATGTTAATATGTACACTTGTATATTATACTTGATAAAATAAGACTGAATTAATACGCCCCATTTCATGTGTACAACTTCATATACATGGGCCCTGCTCAATACTTTTACTTAGGATCTCACTGCAAATCAGTTTGTCCCACCTTTAAATTGCTGCCCATAAAAACCATGATTTAGTCTGACCAAAATCCTAGTGTTTACTTTCATATTATGTGCGTTGAAGATATTGTTTAGCTCTAGGTCAGTCCTGATCGAGCAGACCTCTGTCAAAAGACATTCCAACTGCGACCACCCCATCTTTCTCTGACCTCATTATCCAGTGTAGTCTTTAAAATAATAGAGTTGGATTTGAGTTAGAGTTAGTTGCTATTTCTAAAAGCTTCAGCGTCCACTTACAGGTTCCCGCGATTGGTTTGTATGTATTTGAGATGTAATTTAATCCTAGATCTGCTGATCTGTTTATGTGAACATATATTTACTTTGTTTTCTGTATCTGTGCAGTAACGTCTTAAGGCCTGGACACACTGGGCCGTTGCCCGAGGGTCTCACAGATCGAGGGGACCAACTCTGAACCCTGTTTGCTGGACAAGCTATCAATAAATACTATAGGGCCAAGTGCATTAATTTGCGTGGGGGCTTAAGACAGCCTTGCGTGTGTTTTGTGACAACTAATATAATAGTCAACAAGTTTCAACAGTTCACTTCATATACGTAGTATGTCTGGTGTATTAGATAACAGTTGCCCAGTAACAACTGTGTGTGTGAGTGAGGTAGGCTTTCGGTTTTGTGGTTACGAAATGAAAGTGGGGAAATTTTCGTAAGCAGTCAGTATTAAAATTGAAATTAAAAAAAAAAAATCCTGTCCTTCTCGGAAATCATAACCACTGCATTTCTAAACGTGATATTATTTACCCCCACCCCACGATCTACAGAAAATATTCGAAAAAATTTAAAGCAATTTGGAGTTGGGTTGGGTTGGAAAATTTGAAAAGCTGTATTTGCGCGCACTCACACACACACACACACACACACACACACTGTCTCTTCCACATACACATTCTCTCTCTCTCTCTCACGCATACACATACATTTTATGCCCTGAAGAAGAAAAACGTTTTAGTTTGACCCTTTGTCGCTGAGACAATGTCAACGACGAAGTGCTCCGACCCAAACTTTGTAAAATTTCCCGGATTCTACAGTAACACACACACACGCGTGTGCGTGTGTCTATGTCTACGAGCTTTTCCAGAATCTGTGTTTATACTTATGTATATATATACATACGTCTTTATACTTACATAAATAATGTATGCATGTGAGTGTTATACTATACACACACACTTTCTTTGATTTTTTTTTTTACGTCATCTTCGTCTTATGATCCTTATTTCTCCTGTTAATCATTGCCGTTCTAAAAACCCACCGACACCACATAACACATACGTGCTGTCCCATACATAAAGCAGACGTCAAAAACCTGACTTGAAGGACATACATGATTAGGTGTGTGTGTGTGTGTGTGTGTGTGTGTGGTCAATGTATCATATTACATCGACAGAAAGTTACAAAAGTGGCTCAAAGACCGCGAGTTTCTTTGTACATGTGCGTGTGTGCTCGTACACACACACACACACATCTTTCTTTAAAAATTGCCATGGATTTCATAACTGGACCAGCCAAGTGGTAACCGAACGAAAGCTGTATATAAAAGAAATCCACTTTTAAATCAATCCTTAATATACACGCTGAAGGCAGTGCATTATTGATAGTGTTAAAACAATATATATACACACCATCAAAATAGCGTAGAAAATGAGAGAAATGAAAATTTTCATGTTTGAAGAAGAAACATAAGGGGTGGGCCCCGTTAACCTAGTAAGTAGTAAATAAATGTTGACACAGATATGAATGAAGGCGGTGCTTCAGCATGGCTTCTTCAACCGTGTTGAGTTAAAGAATACAGATATGTATGCATGTATTGCGATACAAACTTACATACAGACTTATGTACACTGTTTGGTCATGAACTATTAATAGTTGATAAGTACCGTTGATATCCGATGAGGCCTTGCCTGGCCGTCGTAATAGCAACCAAATTTTCTCAAACCACACAGTACCACCTTAAAATAAGATCACATAAAACAACGTTCTCTTAGTTAGACTGAGAAAAGGAGATAGTCAAGATCGGAATGGTGTTGATCCGAGGTCCATAGTTTTGTTCGATCACAGTTGATCCAGTGTGTTAAACGCAAAGACGAGCCAACGAAATTACTTTTGCGCAGTCGTTTAACTGACCAGAAATGACAGCTAAATCTTACTCAAATCAACACCTCGCTGATTTATAAAGGGATTTATAGGTTAATATTGTCAGGGATACATTGTTCTTGAGGTTATATGAGGTCACCCCAGTTTGTATATGAAGGAAGGCGTGTGTGTGTGTGTCAGTCGTTGCAAGAGGGAGGGGAAGACTATCATCAGAGGATTCAGCCCCACCTCCGTCTTCATCTCATGAGCCTTATTTCTCCTGTTAAATAATCGTTGCACTCTAAAAACCCACCACCACCTAATGCATACATGTTGTCCCATACGCAAAGCAGACGTCAAAAACCTGACTTGAAGGACACACGTGTGTGTGTGTATCTATTTATCTATATCTCGTCAATGTTTCGTATATACGACAATGAAGCACACTCTAAAACAGTGCGGTAATGTATTAAAAGTAATTAAGTTTATATCCGGTCATAGAGTGACCAGTTATTTCGTATCCACAAAGGCCTTAAAATTTGCAGTCGTCTGCAAGGCTAAGTCCTTTGTGGATGCGGAATCATTGGTCACTCTATGGCCGGACATAAACTTAATTACTTTTAAGCGAGTTTTAAGAAATTCGACACGTGTCTTTATTATTATTTTTCATCACCCTGTTCGACCCAGGGCTTGTAAGTAAAACTGTCCACCTGTAAACTACGTCGAATGGATTTTAATTCTAAGTACCGACCTTTTCATACAATGAGTGTCGAAGTTTCTGTCATAGGAAAACATTTAAACCCGCCATATCAGGCCTGTAACGATACAGGCCCAGGCATTCTACTTGTATTATACTGAAACCAGCCAGATCTGGTCTCTCACACGTACCCTTCTATGTCACTCTACAAATGACGTCACACCATTGAAATCTCGAAGCTAATAGATAAATGCATGATTAATTCAAAACAATGGGAATGAATTAACAAATTTTGACAGTAATCTAAATGCTGAAGAGTTAAAGGTACACGACGCGTGAAACACTCGTTTACTCGACAATTCATTGATTAGGTATTTCAGTAGATCGATCAACTACTCGTCGAAACCAACGGAAATCCATTTACTTATTTATTTATTCATTTATTTTCGCATATATGTCATTGCTAGTCTAGACATTCCTGATAAATATTTGTTCTTAAATAGGTGGTAGGTAGGTAGTTGTGGTATTAAGGTTGAGGTGAGCTGCAGTGATTGTTCCCTGGGCACCCCTCCGCACATGACTTCTTGTTATCTTGCCTGTTTATATATATTAGGCTACTTACCTACTTCTCCAGATTTACTTTTCTGTAGCTCACTTGCTAGCTAGCTACATTTACCTTGTTACCTTGTCATCTTCGTTGCTATCCGTCCATCTATCTGTCTGTTTATTTGTTAGCTAACTAGCTAAATTGTTTGCAAGTTAGTTGGTTGCTTTTGCTACCTGTCAACTCTCTGGAGTTGCTTTCCTAGACCAATGATTTTCAAACTTTTCGATTTAGGACACACCATCTGCTTTAAAAATCTTTTTAGTGCGCGCGCGCACATATGTGTGTATCTCTCTCTCTCTCTCTCTCTCTCTCTATATATATATATATATATATATATATATATATATATAAAGGTGAAAATGTCTGTCTGTGTGGATTCCTAAAACTTGAGAACTACACAACCGATTTCATTGAAATTTTACACATCCTTTACTTAGGGTCCATGCAGTGTCATGGGCCCCAAAAATTTTCAACTCCTTGTCTAATGCGAGCCCAGAGCAATCTCTTGTCTCTTACTCTATTTCAGTATTACGTGTCAAAAGTGAAACAATAACATCACTATTGTAATGTGAGATACTTTCAGTTTAATAGTTTTACTATTAATACTGAAACTATTAAAGTGAAACTATTATCTCCCATATATACACATATATACATGTATGTATACATACATACATATGTATGTATGTATGTAGGTTGAAGGTTGAAAAGGAACACATGAGTTGATATATATATGGAAAAAAAGTCAAGGTAGAAAATGCTAAAATAATTTTATAAAAAACATTTCAGCACCAGTTTCAGTCATTGAGACTTTTTCAACTGTAAGTATGGAAAACAATTAAATTTTGGAAAAATTAAATGAAACACTGATTTAACCTAAATTTGAGACACCAGCAAAAGAAGAAATATAGATTTTTTTTTAATTCCAGGATAAACGATTTTACAAATGCACGTTCCCACGGCTTTATCGATTGCATTCTCACCTGGAATCGATTTTTGTAATTTTTTCAAGACTTATACTCACCCTGATACCGTTGGTAAATATATCAAATTTGAGCGCAATGGGATGGAGGATGCCCAAGATCCTAGAAGACACACACACACAGACAGAATGGATTTTATATTATATATATATATATATATATAGGTGCAGGTGTTGCTGTGTGGTAAGAAACTTGGTTCCAAAACACAACCGCATGGTCCTGGGTTCAGTCCTACTATGTGGTAACTTGGCATGTGTCCTGTGAGTGTATTTGGTAGACAGAAACTGAAAGAAATCCATCTTATATATATATGTATATATGTAAGTGTATGTGTATGTTTGTATTTCTCCCTCATCACTGCTTGACAACTGGTGTAGGTTTATTTACATCCCCATAACTTACTGGTTTGACAAGAAGAGACCGATAGAGTAAGTACCAGGCTTATCAAAATATAAAAAAAGCACTGGGGTCGATTCATTCGACAAAAAATTCTTCAAGGCAGTGTCTCATATTTTTGTTTGCTAAAAATATTATTGATAGATACTTGATTGTATCTATCAATCTTTCTGTGTGTGTGTGTATATATATATATATATATATATAATTCACACACACACACACATACATATACACATGTATGTATATGTGCATATATATATATATATATATATATATATATATATATATATATATATATCCAAGCCTAGGGAGAGGGGTAATGCTGTATGTTTCATACAATTTCATGGACCAAAATTACTGATTGGATCCTTATAATATGTAGAACTTAGATTCAATGCATAAGGGCGGATATAATGCAGTATGTTTGGTTTGAATTTGAGGTGGATTAAAGAGGGAAGAACGCCCCATGAAAATTCATAAATTTCCAATGTTGATGAAATTTCAACCGTAGGTAATTGACACACATCAAGAAGTATTACCAAAGTTTCTGCTTCTCATGAGGATTCTAAGACCCCCTAATGGGGGCCTTAACTCCCAAATTTTAGTCATGTTTTATGATCCAAAACTAGGTCAAAAGTATTGAATGGATCTTTATGAAATTTGGAAATTATATTCTATGCATAAGGACAGATGTAATGCAGTATATATTTGAAAGTGAGGGGGCATAAATGAGGGCATAACACTCATAAAAATTCATATATTTTTGCTGTTGATGAAATTTTAACTAGCTATTGGACACAAATGAAGTAATATTCCTAAAATTTCAACTTCATAGGAGTTAGTAAGAGCCCTTATTGGGGGCTTAACCCCCACAATTTAGTCATTTTTTCCTAAGCCAAGATGAATACAATTGTAGTCTTGGAAGCTGTAGAGTCACCCAAGCATTGAAGATGAACATTATTTGTAATTCAATGGTACAACAGTGTAAGAGTGTGCTTTGAGATATACTTAGATTGTGATTTCTGCAATGTGGTGCATAAATTGTCAAGTAAAGGAGAGGCATCTTTGCCTCCACTGATTCAGTTGCAAAGTGTTATTTTGAGTAAAGTTATTTGGTTGCAGACCTCCTTTGAGTCTTTTTATTATCACAGGGTCAGAGATAGTCCCCAGATGGTAACATTGATTTCAAGGCCTTTCCAGATAGTGATTGGTCATTTAAAGAGATTTATATATTGCAAATTTATTCTTTTCAGTTACCTATCGGCATTGTGATCATTGGCAAACTCCAGAGGTGCGCTTTCATTTCCCCTTAGCCCTCACGTCATACAGTTGTTAATGTTTATTTGAGTTGGGTCACACCCTTCCAATTGCTATAGACTTGTAATGCCTCTTATGGCTGTGTTGGTCACCTGCATGGTGAGGAATCCTACATTGGGGAGTGGTAACAACCAGGGTAGAGTAGCTGACTGCTTATTGTGATCAGTTGTCTTTTGGTTTCCTGTACCTTTGCTCTCTCATCTTGAATCATTTAATATCATTACATGATAATCTAACAGGAGTTGGAGCTCAGCTGCTGAGGAAGTCAAAGATGATGGAAATATGTTCACAGCTGCCTCCTTTCCTTACCAAAATGATGAACTGTTTTAATCTTTTAGCTAATGTTATTTTCCATTTTTGCATAATCATTTCTAATTAGAATTTTAATACTCACTAGATTAAATATGTTAACTTAGAGTTAGTTAGTTAGTTACTGCAACTATTTATTTACAGTTATTTAGAAGTTAAGTGTAGTGGCTACAGACACAATGAAAGTGTCCAATGACAGGCTGTGAACTTCCTGCTTGTCATTTCATAGTCTACTGTCTTCCAGGCTATCTACTTAATCATCTACATTCACTGAGACAGACTTCTAATTATTGTTTTCAGCCTTTATATTCTTTTGTTGTTAAGTTTGCTTCATATTTCCATGGTTCTTTCAATTTTTGGCGCAAGGTCAGGATTCCTAGGGAGTGGGTAGGTCAGTTACATTGACCCTAGTGCTCAACTGGTGCTTATTTTAATTGACCTTGAAAGGATGAAAGGCAAAGTTGATCATGGCAGAATTTGAACTCAGAGGGATGAAATGCCACCAAGCATTTTGCTCAGTGTGCTAATGGTTCTGCCAGCTCACCGCCTTATATTTAACCCTTTAGTGTTTAAACTGGCTATATCCGGCCCAAATATTCTACACATTTTATGCTCAAACTGGCCAGAACATGCATCTCACACCTACCCTGCAATGTCATTCTAGAAATAAGCAATTACATCTTTACTATCTTGAAGCTACAAAATAATATCAGATAAATTTTTTTAAATGTGAATAAATAAGGATTATTTTTGACAAATTAATATGAACGCTAAAGGGTTAATAATAGTAATAATAATAATAATAATAATAATAATGAATTTGTATACACTGCTCACATATACTAACTACAGCTTACCAAGAAAGGTTAAAAGTGGGAACAGAAAGCAGCAAATAAGTCACATAAAGATAGCAATGAAGGCAAGAAGTGCATGCATAATACACAGAATAAAACAAAAATAGACAGAAAAGTCAATATAGTCACAAAGAGGGAAAGGTCCATTGACAGGTCAGGAGTAGTGTTAGTGAACTTTGGGAAGAAGCATGGAATTTTTGAAGGATGCAATGTCCTGACAGACTTAACATTCAATGGATTGAGTAATCAATGTCAGTCTGGAAGATATTTTTAAAATTCTTCATTTCAATCAATAAGGAAAACATATTCACATGCATATATACATACATACATATCATCATCCTTTAACATCTGTTTTCCATGCTGGCATGGGTTGGACAGTTTGACCAGAGCTGGCCAGCAGGAGAGCTGCACCAGGTTGCAGTCTGATTTGGCTTTTGTTTCTACAGGCTGGATGCACTTTCTAATGCCAACCACTTCACAGTGTGTGCTGGGTGCTTTTAATGTGGCACTGGCACAGGACTCTTGAAGGCCAATTCTCTTCATCAGAGAATATATATATGTATATATATATAAGATGTACTTGCATAGCAAGTGACCTGATCTGAGATCGTGTGCTGGAACGAAAACAATTGCAGCATGGAAGGTGTTTATAAGCCATTTAAGAAACACACAAAATCCATTAGATTCACCTCAACATTTAAATTTAATTCAGTGCTGCACGGAATTTTGTCAGTGAACAGGTCGCGGTCTCAAAGCGATGAAAATATTTTGACAAATTAAATTTAAATGTTCAAGTGAATCTAACGGATTTTGTGTGTTTCTTAAATGGCTTATAAACACCTTCCATACTGCAATTGTTTATATATATAATATATATATATACAAGAAGAAAAGAAAATGGTGATTGGAAAGTTAATAATAGTTTATTAACGACAAATTGGTCGTCTTTGCTTCTTACAGCTGTTTCAATTAATCTTTATATATAAAAGTAAGGTTGTGTGCTGTCTGTCTCCTACAATTTAGATTCCTAACTACTCCCACATTTTGTGGTGCAGTTTAACCAAAACCAGGTATCTTATAGTCGTGATTCATATCGAGCCCTTCTGGGTATTAGCGTGTGTCTACGATGAGTCTACGATTTTAAAAAGAACTTACCATCAATTTTTCCCATTTTTAATGCATTTTTGGCATATATAATGGAAGTAACTCTCTAAAAATTTATTATTAAATCTCAGAACGTAAAAAGCTACAGTAACCACCCCCCCCTTTGTGGTTAGCCATATTGAGATGGCTATTAAACTTTACATCTCTAAAAATGTTTATATAGTTATTTCCCTTACAAACCCGAGCAACGCCGGGTGATACTGCTAGTACCCAATAATTTAATTACAAATTTGTACATTAAATTTACATTTATGTGACATGAGTATAATTTCATCAGAGGTAAAAAAAAAAGATGTACTTTGGATGTTACATGTTCGTTAAAAATTCATTTTATCAGACTCTTGAATCTGCTTATCAATTCATTTTAGCAGGCTCATGTCACATAACTATAAATTTAATGTATAAATTTGTAATTAAATTATTGATATTAATTGAAACAGCTGCAAGAAGTGAAGATGACCAATTTGTTGTTAATAATAAACAATTATAAACTTCCTAATCTCCATTTTCATGTCTTCTTTTAAATGGATGTGAACTATATGCTTTATATATACCTATTAAGGAAGTTCATTCCCCACAAAATACTAGGTATTGAACCAGAAGTTCCTTGGATGAAACCATCCCTTCATGAGATTAACATATACTCTAATTAAATTTTTGTATGTATGTATGCGTGTATGTATGTATGTATGTATGTATATATGTGTATTTGTGTGTATGTATGTATATATGTGTATTTGTGTGTATGCATGCATGTATGTGTGTATGTATGCACTCTTGCATGCAAGCTACTGGCCTGCTGGAAATAGAAACCAAATTGCTCTTGAATCACACCCTACTGTTTTAAATACAAAAGGATGTATTGAATAATGTAGTTCAAGATATACAGTGTCTGATAATAAAAAAGAATAGAAAAGGGATGCCAAGGAACATATTTGAACATCTTCATTTATATCTCAAATACATTAAATACCTACTCTTATTTCACTGTATAGCTACACATATATGTTAGTGTTTTTATGTCAAGTTATAAATAAAAGTAATAACCGAAGGGTTACTCAACACATTTTGGGAGAGTACATATTTATCAACCTTTACAAGGAACTGCTTGACAGTAACTTTATCAGACTTGAAAGTGAGCAAGCTGAAACTTCAGAGACATTGTCAACGTTTTCTTTGTAAAAGTTAATAAATGTCTGTCTGTCTGTTAGTCTGTCTACACACACACACATGTGCATGCACATATGTGTGTATGCATGTGGTGCACATGTATTTTGTCCTCTACATTATTTTAGCTAGGTGTCACCTGATTACTAAATGACCCAGTGTGAAAAAATGTAGTACTTAAAATTGGACTGCTGTGTATTGGCCACACACACACACACACACACACAGAGTATCACCCTACTTTAACAAAATTATATTGACATAGTCTCTCTGCTATACCCCCCATTACTGCTCCTGCTGTTTCATTGCTGTGCTATCAACTTTCCTACATCACCTTCCATCATGTTCTCCACCTGATTTCCACCTGACTACTGACTACTGGCAGTGGTAGTGGTGGCGTGATTTACCTACTTAACTGTCCTCACAGGTTGATATCAGGTGGCACAGCTACTGACACTATTTTCTCACCTAGCTTAGCTGTTGTCAACTTCTGCTCTCTCAATATTTATTTCTTGACCCCTTTTGATACCAACCCTCTTGAGACCACCCCTACTTCTAAGATACAACTTCCTGCTTTAAAGTGATCTAAACTTCAAACATTCCATGAAAATTTCATATTATAATCTCAAACACCATCTTAACAATCTTTTCTACTATAGGCACAAGGCCTGAAATTTTGTGGAAGGGGGATGGTCAACTGGTATTTATTTCATCAACCCCAAAAGGATGAAAGGCAAAGTCAACCTTGGTGGCATTTGAACTCAGAACGTAAAGACAGATAAAATGTCACTAAGCATTTTCTATCGCATTGCTAATGATTCTGCCAGCTCACTGCCTTAAAACCCTTTCGTTACTGTATTTATTTAGAGATGCTCTGTGTTTCTTTCAATTACTTTAAACACAACAAAGAATTTAGTAAAATAACTTAATTATCATTCAGCCATTGTCAGGAACATAAATTGTGACTAAGGTTTGGTGGAAGATTTTAATTCAAAACTTATGAAAACAAGACATTTGTACTACAGAGCCAGAGCCGATTCAGCCGGGTTGGTAACAAAAGGGTTAATAATGGCTGTTGACTAAATTCTGTATTATTTTCAAGGTCAATTGAAACAAAAGTAGTGTTAATTTTTATAGTTCCGTCTTCCCTGTCTATCAGTATGTGTGTGTTTGCAAGAGGCAATGATTTGTTTTTTAGATACATCACGGAGGCATTGTTTAAGCCGGAACTTAGCTAATATGCTCAATAATAGGAAATTTAAAGTTATAT